>NW_024070204.1:19077948-19381068 GCF_014754425.2 Oryx dammah
TAGTGGAAAGCAGAAGCATAGTGGAAAGCAGAAGCATAGTGGAAAGCTGAGCATTCAGAAATATCTGAGCACTGAAAACATCATTTTCATATTCCCAGTCTACAGAGGCAAAGTGAATTTAATTTTGTATCCATTCAAGCAAAATACTGAATTAACACAAATTGAGGTAAACAAGATAATAAGTTTTAAAGACAACTAAGAGATGCAAAAGCAACCACTTTATTATATTTTATTGAAAGTTTTGTTTATTATCAAAACACTTGTTTTGGGAGTAGGTTAAGGGGAATTTGTTTGGGCTGTATTCTTGTTCCTCATTTAGAAAAGCTAAGGAAAATTTCCACCACTCTACCCAAAGTTGATTATATAAACATATGTACTTTGATCCAAGAGGCCACTAATTTATTGGCTGGGCATTGAGTAGTTCAGTAAGAGAGTTCTGCATAGGAGGAATAACAGTTTTTACTGAATGATCAGAGCTTTCATTGCAAATATAGTGGAGGCAGAGACTTTGCAATATTAAGGGCTGTATCTCTTTGTTTTATAACAATGCCTGACAAAGAGTAGTGATTTTTTGAATAATAATGGATTTTAGGTAATTTGGATGTAAAATATGAGAAGAGAGTGGTAGCAATTTGTAGCAGGGACAGGAGCTGAAAGGTGAATTAAGATGACACATTAAACTTGAAACACGAGACAGGAGCTTCTCTTGTTAAGTTGCAATATTGCAGGTTTGATTTAAAAGACATTATGCATTAGGTATGAAGAAGGCAATGGCAACCCACTCCAGTACTCTTGCCTGGAAAATCCCATGGACAAAGGAGCCTGGTAGGCTGCAGTCCATGGGGTCTCTAAGACTCAGCCACGACTGAAGGACTTCATTATTCACTTTTCACTTTCATGCATAGGAGAAGGAAATGGCAACCCACTCCAGTGTTCTTGCCTGGAGAATCCCAGGGATGGCGGAGCCTGGGGAGCTGCCATCTATGGGGTCACACAGAGTCAGACATGACTGAAGTGACTTAGCAGCAGCATGCATTAGGTAGGAAGGCTATGGAGAACAGATAGAAGCTATACAGGGGTAACTGTTATTCCACAAGTGGAGACTGAGAACAGCCGGGACAGATAATGATGAGAAACTGACTTGAGAAAGAATGCTTATGATAGTAAATTGACCAGTTTTAAAAGATAATTACTTCTATTGAGCAAGAATAGCTCCTGATGAAAAGGAAATAAGCTTTAAAATAGAGAAAATGTGGAGAAAACAAAAATCCTTATAGATACTGTCATAGAGCTACTGCTTTTTCCTTAATTGTGGTTTAATCTTCATTGGTTTTATCTATTTGCTGTTCTCATAATAGTAAAATCTTGACTAATTTGTGTGACATACACATGTTTCCAAACCCTCAGTTCAGTTCAGTTCAGTTCAGTCGCTCAGTTGTGTACAACCCCAAATAACTTATCACAAATATAGTATAATTTAAACGAAATTGTTATCACAAGCCTAATTAAATTAGGAAATATCTGTAATGGAGTATGACTTGTTATTAATACTAAGCATAATAAGACAATTAAAGTAAATGGATTCTGTGAAAAATGCCATTGGTAATTTTATAGGTTGCATAGAATCTATAATTGCTGTAAGTAGTATAGTCATTTTCAAAATATGGAAGAGACTGTAAATAGCCAAAGCATCTTGAGAAAGAAAAGTAGAGCTGGAGGAACCACATTCCCTGACATCAGAGTATACTATAAGTCACAGTAATCAAGGCAATATGGTACTTGCACAAAAACCAACCAACCAACAAACAAACAAAAATAGGTCAGTGGAATGGGCTTTAAAGCCTAGAGATGAACCCATGCACCTATGGTCATCTAATCTATGGCAGAGGAGGAAAGGATATACAGTGGAGAAAAAGACAGTCTCTTCAATAAGTGGTGCTGTGGAAACTGGACAGTTACATGTAAAAGTTTGAAATGAGGTTAAAGCATCTGCCTCTAATGTGGGAGACCTGGGTCAGGAAGATACCGTGGAGAAGGAAATGGCAACCCTCACCAGTATTCTTGCCTGGAGAATCCCATGTATAGAGGAGCCTGGTGGGCTACAGTCCATGGGGTCGCAAGAGTTGGACACGACTGAGCGACTTAAATAACTAACATCATACACACACACACACACACACACACACACACACACACAGCTCAGAATAGATTAAAGACCTAAATGCAAGGGGGGACATGATAAATCTCTTAGAGGAAAACATAGGCACAGCACTCTGAGATAAATTGCAGCAAGATCATTTTTGATTCACCTCCTAGAGTAATGAAACTAAAAAACAAAAACAAAAATATGGGATCTAATGAAACTTAAAAGCTTTTGCACAGCAAAGAAAATCATAAACTAAATGAAAAAGCTCTCAGAATGGGAGAAAACATTTGCAAATGAAGCAATTCAGAAGGGATTAATCTCCAAAACATACAAACAGCTTATGTGGCTCAAAAAAAAAAAAAAAAAGAAAGAAAAGAAAAAAGTGAACAAAGGCCTAAATAGATATTTCTCCAAAGAAGACATACAGATGGCTAACAAACGCATGAATAGATGCTCAATTTCACTATTAAAGAGTTGTAAGTCAAAGATACAATGAGGTATCATCTTATACCACTCAGAATGGTCGTCATCAAAAAATCTGCAAAGAAAAAATGCTGGAGGATGTAAAGAATAGATAACCCTCCTACACTATTGATGGAAAGGTAAAGTACTATTGATACAGTCACTATGGAGAAAGCATGAAGGTAACCTCAAAAAACTAAAAATAGAACAATGATATGACCCAGCAATTTCATTCCTGGGGCATATATCCAGATAAAACTATATAAAAAAAAATACATGATTGCAGCACAATTTAAAATAGCCAGGACATGCAAGCAACCTAAATGTCCAACAACAGAAAAATGGATAAATAAGATGTGACACATAAATACAATGGAATATTACTCAATCATAAAAAGGAATGAAATAGTATCATCTGTAGAGATATGGATAGACTTAGAGCCTGTCATACAAAGTGAAGGAAATCAGAGAGAGAAAAAATGAACATCATATATTATATCATTTATATGTGGAGTCTAGAAGATGGTACAGATTAACTTATTTGCAAAACAGAAATAGAGACCCAGATGTAGAGAACAAGCTTACAAATACCAGGTGGGAGAAGGGATGGGATGAATTGTGAGATCAAAATTTACATATACACTACTATATATAAAGATATATAATGAGAACCTACTGTATAGCACAGGGAACTCTACTCAATGCTTTGTTAGGTGACTTAAATGGGAAGGAAATCTAGAAAAGAGTGCATATACGTATACATATAACGGATACACTTTTCTGTATAGCAGAAATGAATACAGCACTGTAAAATAAATATAGTCTAATAAAATTAATATAAAATCTATGGATATAACTGAACCATTATTTTGTTGAAAAAGCTTCTTAAATATTTACCTGTAGAAAATACTTGCAATGTGATTGATTGTCTAATATCTCAATGAGTTGAAGTATTCTATTTTAAGACCTTCCCTGACTGAGGAAAGAATTCAAGCAGACTATATCACTCCATCTATTGAAGAACAGAGAAGCTCAGAAATTTGTTCCTCTAATGCATTGTTCTATAAATCAAGAACTAGAGCTTAGGTATAACTTTTTAATTTTTTTCAATTTCCCTGGGAACAGGCAACAGTCTCTCAGGGTCTGAAACATCCTTTTTTCCAGTACATCTCACAGCATCATATAGAAATATGTTGCAATGACTTGCCAAGTTAGATGCTTGCTTAATGTCAGCAATTTTCTTTCTGAAACCAATTCTGCACTCAGCATCAGGAGAAAATATTGAAGAGAGACATTGTGCCCTTTGAGCTTGGAAGATTTATATTTCCTGGATTTAAAAAAGAAAAAAGCAACCACATTTATCATCATGGGATCTTGAGAAGAAAGAAGAAAAAAATGAAACAGAGAAAGCATTTTATTATTTGAATATTCTATTTATTTTATTTTATTATTTATGTATTTATTTTTTACTTTACAATATTGTATTGGTTTTGCCAAGTCTAAAACTGCTTCTTACTTTACCAAATTAAAAAAAAAAAAAGTCTAGTGTTTGAACAGGGGAATCAATGTGAAAAATTAAGATCTGCTACTCTAAACATTTCAGGAGAATTTATAACAGAAGAAATGCTACCTTTATATTCTTGTGTTCATGGCTGGAGGATAAGTTTCAACTGACTGGTTTTAAAAAGTATCTAATTCAAAAAAATGTTGAATATATTTATATATATATTTTTAAGCAAACTTCAAACTTTCTTTCTTACATATTCAGTAAAAATTGTTAGAAGGCAAAATATTTTCTGTGAGCTATACTATTTTAAATATCTCTAGAGCAGTGGCAACCCACTACAGTACTCTTGCCTGGAAAATCCCATGGACAGAGGAGCCTGGTGGGCTGCAGTCCATGGGGTCGCTAAGAGTCGGACACGACTGAGCAACTTCACTTTCACTTTTCACTTTCCTGCATTGTAGAAGGAAATGGCAACCCACTCCACTGTTCTTGCCTGGAGAATTCCAGGGACAGGGGAGCCTGGTGGGCTGCCGTCTATGGGGTCGCATAGAGTCGGACACAACTGGAGCGACTTAGCAGCAGCAGCAGCAGCAGCAGTGAATAATTTAGCATATTATTTTAAAAAGCTTTTGTTCATTTAATTTATAATTTAAAAATAATTTTACAACAAATAATTTTATCTCACCTTAGAAGAATTATTAATTGAACGCAGAATATCAGTGACAACAGTTACAGTAAGTCTATGGTGAATATTTTTTCTATACCATGTCCTGAGTTCAGTAGTTTACATACATTATCCAATTTCATGCTAATAATAAACTTGAATTGTTTTACTAATCATACTTTATATACTTGGGGAAGTGAGATGGAAAGAAATTAAGTAAATGCCCCATAGTTATAAACATAAGAAACACAAAAGCATGTGTTAAACCCAGGTGTTTCACTCTAAAACACATGTCCTTTCCAAATCAATTAATAGCTTTACTCTATAAAAGAGAAAATCTATTGGATATTTTCACTGTACTTATATTTGTGATATAAACACTGAATTCCTGCTCCTAATAATCTGGCAGTTCAGTTCAGTTCAGTTGAGTCGCTCAGTTGTTTCCGACTCTTTGTGACCCCATGAATCGCAGCACGCCAGGCCTCCCCGTCCATCACCATCTCCCAGAGTTCACTCAGACTCGCGTCCATCGAGTCAGTGATGCCATCCAGCCATCTCATCCTCTGTCGTCCCCTTCTTCTCCTGCCCCCAATCTCTCCCAGCATCAAAGTCTTTTCCAATGAGTCAACTCTTTGCATGAGGTGGCCAAAGTACTGGAGTTTCAGCTTTAGCATCATTCCTTCCAAAGAAATCCCAGGGTTGATCTCCTTCAGAATGGACTGGTTGGATCTCCTTGCAGTCCAAGGGACTCTCAAGAGTCTTTGCCAACACCACAGTTCAAAAGCATCAATTCTTCGGCGCTCAGCTTTCTTCACAGTCCAACTCTCACATCCATACATGACTACTGGAAAAACCATAGCCCTGACTAGATGGACCTTAGTCGGCAAAGTAGTCTCTGCTTTTGAATATGCTATCTAGGTTGGTCTTAACTTTTCTTCCCAGGAGTAAGTGTCTTTTAATTTCATGGCTGCACTCACCATCTGCAGTGATTTTGGAGCCCAGAAAAATAAAGTCTGACAATGTTTCCACTGTTTCCCCATCTATTTCCCATGAAGTGATGGGACCGGATGCCATGATCTTCGTTTTCTGAATGTTGAGCTTTAGGCCAAGTTTTTTGCTCTCCTCCCTCACTTTCATCAAGAGGCTTTTGAGTTCCTCTTCACTTTCTGCCATAAGGGTGGGGTCATCTGCATATCTGAGGTTATTGATATTTCTCCCGGCAATCTTGACTCCAGCTTGTGTTTCTTCCAGTCCAGTGTTTCTCATGATGTAATCTGCATATAAGTTAAATAAGCAGGCTGACAGTATACAGCCTTGGCATACTCATTTTCCTATTTGGAACCAGTCTGTTGTCCCATGTCCAGTTTGAACTGTTGCTTCCTGACCTGAATACAGATTTCTCAAGAGGCAGGTCAGGTGGTCTGGTATTCCCATCTCTTTCAGAATTTTCCACAGTTTATTGTGATCCACACAGTCAAAGGCTTTGGTATAGTCAATAAAGCAGAAATAGATGTTTTTTCTGGAACTCTCTTGGTTTTTCCATCATCCAGCGGATGTTGGCAATTTGATCTCTGGTTCCTCTGCCTTTTCTAAAACCAGCTTGAACATCAGGAAGTCCACGGTTCATGTATTGCTGAAGCCTGGCTTGGAGAATTCTGAGCATTACTTTACTAGCGTGTGAGATGAGTGCAATTGTGCGATACTTTGAGCATTCTTTGGCATTGCCTTTCTTAGGGATTGGAATGAAAACTGACCTTTTCCAGTCCTGTGGCCACTGCTGAGTTTTCCAAGTTTGCTGACATATTGAGTGCAGCATTTTTACAGCATCATCTTTCAGGATTTGAAGTAGCTCAACTGGAATTCCATCACCTCCACTAGCTTTGTTCCTAGTGATCCTTTCTAAGGCCCACTTGACTTCAGGCCCACTTGATTCCAGGATGTCTGGCTCTAGATGAGTGATCACACCATCGTGATTATCTGGGTCGTGAAGATTTTTTTTGTACAGTTTTTCTGTGTATTCTTGCCATCTCTTCTTAATAATCTGGCAAGATCCATCTAAATCAAGTAATATTTACCTGAAGTCATTCCAGGATCTTTAGGGTTTCAAAGATGGCAAAAGGTTTTTTTAAAATAATGGAATGCAAACACTGTGATTAAAAACTTGGGTTTAATATATAGTAACTTAAATAGGAATGTAAGTAATTATAACTACTGATGCTAACTTAAAAATATAATAGGTTTGCTTTGTCAGTGTGGCAAAAGCAGTGGTTTGTTTTCAGACAGTCTGAGTTTTTGTTTTCTTTCCTTGAGCAACCCGTTGTTTATTTGAGAGTAAAAGTGAATGTCACTCAATTGTGTCCGACTCTTTGTGACCCCATGGACTGCAACACACCAGGCGTCCCTGTCCATAGAGTCTATGAAATTCTCCAGGCCAGGTTACTGGAGTGGGTAGCTGTTTCCTTCTGCAGGGAATCTTCCCAATCCAGGGATCGAACCTAGGTCTTCCTCATTGCAGGCAGATTCTTTACTAGCTGAGTAACCAGGGAAGACCAAGAATACTGGAGTGGGTAGTCTAGCCCTTTTCCAGTGGATCTTCCCAACCCAGGAATATTTTTTACCTGTTGCTTCTCACTTAAAACTCCTTTCTACACTTTCAGAGTCTATCCTGGAAATGTGGGAAAGGTTTTCTTTCCTACAATCTATTTGTACTTGGTCATACTGGTTTAATTTCTTAAACATGGCCAATGTTTTGTCTGCTTCACTGGGAAAGTTTCTCTAAAACCTGAATTACTGCTCTCTTTGAACTCTGGCTGAGACAGCATCATTTTCTCCAGGAGCTTCGGTGAAAGGAGGGCATTTTATTCTAGGAAGAGCTACATTATTGTCAAGTTTAAGTGGAAAATATCTCCTATGACTCTTTCTATTTAATATAATTGAACATTTTTCTGGCAACAAATTCTCAGCTACTCCTTAATCACCTCACTCTCAATGATATGCTGGCTACTCCTACAACATTCTAGAGTCCATCATTTTGCCTAAGTTTCTTTAACCTCTTGTTAAGTTACACAAGGGCATTTTCATATCTTCAGTGTGTATGCTTGTATTCTGTCACCTCAGTCATGTCCAACTCTTTGAAACCCGATGGGCTGTAGCCTACCAGGCTCCTCTGTCCATAGGATTCTCCAGAAAAGAAATCTGGAGTGGGTTGCCATGCCCTCCTCCAGGGGATCTTCCTGACCCAGGGATCAAACTTGTGTCTCCTGAGTCTCCTGTGGCTCCTGCATTAAAGGCAGACTCTTTACCTCTGAGTCACTGGGGAAGCCCCCGAACTCCAGCATCCTATCCCAACTGCCAAATAATTCCTTTTAATTGAATTATCTAATTGGTTCCTGTTTGTGTGTATATGGAGAAGGCAATGGCACCCCACTCCAGTACTCTTGCCTGGAAAATCCCATGGATGGAGGAGCCTGGTAGGCTGTGGTCCATGGGGTCGCTAAGAGTCGGACACGACTGAGCGACTTCCCTTTCCCTTCCCTGTGTGTATATGACATTTTATACTTAAGGTTTATTTTCCTTTTAAAAGATAGAAATGTATTTAAAATCCCTCCAGGTGGTGGGGCAGTCAGGATGGGGGGACACGTGCATCTGTGGCTGATTCATGTTGATTCATCGCAAAAAAAAAAAAATCACAATATTGTAAATTAATTATCCTCCAATTAAAATAATTTAAAAGAATCCCACCAGCACTGCTATACAAAAGTCTATGCCATATATTATTCATCTAGTTTTCAACTTTCTACTCTAAAATTAAAATCATATTTTTTAAACAAATTATCGTAGATAAAAATATTCTATCAAAAATAAACAACAGAAATGTCAATTAAATAGAGTTAGGAGACTAGAATGAGGAGCTCTCATGCTCTGTGAAAGTAGTGATTCCAACAGGAAGAAGAGATACTTCTTCTTCCAGGCAAAGGACTCAGCATATGAAAAATCATGGACTCTTTACTATTGCTCTCCTTCTACTGCAATTCTGTGCTAACCCTGAATAAGCCTTTTTTTTTTTTTTCCCCTCCTGGAGAAATAACTGGCAGTCTATTTGTTTTAAGTCAGCTATTCTCTATAGTGGTTGAATATGATCTCATTATTTAGGTTTGCTAAGTAAACATAAATTACAGAATCCTTACCTAAGAATCTCTGCCATAATATATAACTGAAATTTGGAAAACTTTGTTTCTAGAATATGTAATAAAAATAAAATTGTTAAAACTCCCATAATAAATAATCATCATAGTTAAAAACCAAAAAGTAGTATAATATAGCAAAAGCATATTAGTGTATCTTCCTCTAGATTGTTACTTAAAGAAGGATAATTAGTTTTCATTTTGGAGACATAATTTTTTTTCCTGTTTTTCTTTCCTTTCACTTATTTAACTGTATGATTTCCCTGGTGATGGATCAAAAATCTGAAATTGCTAGCAAATTGTACTCCAAAATGAAAATGCACTCATGTTCATGTTTTCAAAGGTAAACATATTAAAGACAAATGAACTGTCAGTAAAATTCATACAGAAATTATTATATTTTTAATCTGCATACCTACACACATGATGGAGGAACCACTGATTAGAGACACAAAGGAGTTGCCAAAAGGCATGTTCTCTACTCTCCATGGCACAAGAATTTCAGCTACAAAGAAAAGACCAAACAAGTGAGAGCAATGCCAATTTTTCCTAAAGAAAACAAGTTCAAAACCAAGTGAATTCTTCAAAACAGAGCTAACACCCCAATCTCACATTTGTTTGAAGTTATTTTTAGTTATGAATCCCATATTATTCATTTACTAAGAGGTGACCTTAGAATGGGTTACTCTGCACATTTACAAGTTCTAAACTTCATAAATCAAACAATCCAAAACTAATTTCTGCAATATTCTCTTCCTTCTGTACTGATACCAATATAAATACTTAAAATTTGCAAAGAGAAAATGCACATAAAAGCAATAAAGAATTTTAAAATACTCTACATTTAAAGCACCTATGGAAATGATTTTCTACCACATTCAGTAATTCAGAGCTGGGGCCAGATACTTTGTTTGATTGTGTGCTTAGTGTGCAAGATAGAAACCATTATATAATATGCATATCTCAAAATACCATAGGCTGTATAGTGTAGGGAGAACCAACCCAAATAAGATTATTTTCTGTAATAAAGTGGTAAAAAGAAACTAATGAAAATTAGATACATGGCTTAGAAGAAAATCCTGGAAATTCTCAAATGGTTTTTTAAAAAGTCATATTTTGGCCAGGAAATTCATTAGTTATGACCTATATATTTATAATAACTGCTAAAGCAATAAATCCATGCATCCATTAATATTTTCAATAATCATATCTCAAATTTTCTAATTATATATCATTTGCAGAACTCTTCATATATGTTTGATTCATAGATGGTTTTATAGAAATGTTCATTGAAACCAAGGATCAAATGTGAATGATCAACCAAGTAACAGTTCCTGTAGAAAGACGAAAACTTTGTCTCAGTAAACTAATTCAAGATGTCCCATGTGAAAAACAATAACATATCCAAACAGATTAATCAATAACTACACTATAAGTACTCTTCATAAAACAAACAATGTGCCCAATTCATAACAAGGATTTTTAAATTTGTTTCACTGTTTAATGTCTTTAACTCTAATGGGGAAGGAGTAACTTTTCTCATATATATTTTGAATTGAATAAATTATGCTCTGTTTTAATGGTTGAAAAATCATATAAAGTTTTGAATTTTCATTAGAAAGCTGAATTTTTTTCCTAAATATTCTGATATTTGGCTTAAAACTCAACATTCAGAAAAGTAAGATCATGGCATCTGGTCCCATCACTTCATGGCAAATAGTGGTGAAAAATGAAAACAGTGACAGACTATTTTTTTGGGCTCCAAAATCACTGCAGATGATGACTGTAGTCATGAAATTAAAAGACACTTACTCCTTGGAAGAAAAGTTATGACCAACCTAGACAGCATATTAAAAAGCAGACATTACTTTGTCAACAAAGGTCCATCTAGTCAAGGGTATGGTTTTTCCAGTAGTCATGTATCTATGTAAGAATTGGACTAGAAAGAAAGCTGAGCACTTACGAATTGATGCTTTTGAAGTGTGGTGTTGGAGAAGACTCTGAGAGTCCCTTGGACAGAAAGGAGATCCAACCAGTCCATCCTAAAGGAGGTCAGTCCTGAATATTCATTGGAAGGACTGATTTTGAAGCTGAAACTCCAATCCTTTGGCCACCTGATGCAAAGAACTGACTCATTTGAAAAGACCCTGATGCTGGGAAGGATTGAAGGTGGGAGGAGAAGGGGATGGCAGAGGATGAGATGGTTTGATGGCATCACCAACTTGATGGACATGAATTTGAGTGAACTCCAGGAGTTGGTGATGGACAGGGAGGCCTGTCATGCTGCAGTCCATGGGGTCGTGAAGAGTTGGAGAAGACTGACTGACTGAACTGAACTAAAGAAGAATAAACAGGGACTTCCCTGGTGGTCCATTGGTTAAGAATCTGCCTTGCAATGCAGGGGACATGGTTAGATTCCTGGTTGGGGAGCTAAGATCCCACATGGCATGGAGAGACTAGAGACTCTGTGCCACAATGATGATCTTGCATGATGCAACTAAGACCTGTCACAGACAAATAAATAAATAAATATTTAAAAAGAAAGAAAACAAGCAAAAAGAATAAATAGCATTTTATTTCCCCTGAAATGTCTTTTCTGTCTTTTCTCCACTTTTATTTTTTTATTTTTTTTTATTTTTTTTATGCTACTCATTTTTTTATTATTTTTTATTTATTTATTTTTTAAATTTATTTATTTATTTTTAATTTTTACTTTACAATTCTGTATTGGTTTTGGCATAGATTGACATGAATCCACCACAGGTGTACATGCGTTCCCAAACATGAACCCCCCTCCCACCCCCCTCCCCACAACATCTCTCTGGGTCATCCCCGCGCGTCAGCCCCAAGCGTGTCATATCCTGCATCAGACATAGACTGGCATTTCGATTCTTACATGT
Source organism: Oryx dammah (assembly GCF_014754425.2). Lineage (NCBI taxonomy): Eukaryota > Metazoa > Chordata > Mammalia > Artiodactyla > Bovidae > Oryx > Oryx dammah. The sequence continues at coordinate 19,089,812 of NW_024070204.1, forward strand.
TATTATACATGTTTCAATGCCATTCTCTCAAATCATCACACCCTCTCCCTCTCCCTCTGAGTCCAAAAGTCCGCTATACACATCTGTGTCTTTTTTGCTGTCCTGCATACAGGGTCATCATTGCCATCTTCCTAAATTCCATATATATGTGTTAGTATACTGTATTGGTGTTTTTCTTTCTGGCTCACTTCACTCTGTATAATTGGCTCCAGTTTCATCCATCTCATCAGAACTGATTCAAATGTATTCTTTTTAATGGCTGAGTAATACTCCATTGTGTATATGTACCACAGCTTTCTTATCCATTCATCTACTGATGGACATCTAGGTTGTTTCCATGTCCTGGCTATTATAAACAGTGCTGCGATGAACATTGGGGTACATGTGTTTCTTTCAATTCTGGTTTCCTCTGTGTGTATGCCCAACAGTGGGATTGCTGGGTCATAAGGCATTTCTATTTGCAATTTTTTAAGGAATCTCCACACTGTTCTCCAGAGTGGCTGTACTAGTTTGCATTCCCACCAACAGTGTAGGAGGGTTCCCTTCTCTCCACACCCTCTCCAGCATTTATTGCTTGCAGATTTTTGGATCGCAGACATTCTGACTGGTGTGAAGTGGTACCTCATTGTGGTTTTGATTTGCATTTCTCTAATAATGAGTGATGTTGAGCATCTTTTCATGTGTTTGTTAGCCATCCGTATGTCTTCTTTGGAGAAATGTCTATTTAGTTCTTTGGCCCATTTTTTGATTGGGTCGTTTATTTTTCTGGAATTGAGCTGCAGGAGTTGCTTGTATATTTTTGAGATTAGTTGTTTGTCAGTTGCTTCATTTGCTATTATTTTCTCCCATTCGGAAGGCTGTCTTTTTAGTTTGCTTATGTTTTCCTTTGTTGTGCAGAAGCTTTTAATTTTAATTAGATCCCATTTGTTTATTTTTGCTTTTATTTCCAGAATTCTGGGAGGTGGATCGTAGAGGATCCTGCTGTGGTTTATGTCAGAGAGTGTTTTGCCTATGTTCTCCTCTAACAGTTTTATAGTTTCTGGTCTTACATTTAGATCTTTAATCCATTTTGAGTTTATCTTTGTGTGCGGTGTTAGAAAGTGATCTAGCTTCATTCTTTTACAAGTGGTTGACCAGTTTTCCCAGCACCACTTGGCACTCCAGAGAGAAGAAACCCAGCTCCACCCACCAGACCTCCAACACAAGCTTCCCTAACCAGGAAACCTGGACAAGCCACTGATACAACCCCACCCACAGTGAGGAAGCTCCACAATAAAGAGAACTCCACAAATTACCAGAATATAAAAAGGCCATTCCAAACGCAGCAATATAACCAAGATGAAGAGACAGAGGAATACCCAACAGGTAAAGGAGCAGGAGAAATGCCCACCAAACCAGACAAAAGAGGAAGAGATAGGGAATCTACCTGAGAAAGAATTCCGAATATTGATAGTGAAAATGATCCAAAATCTTGAAGTCAAAATGGAATCACAGATAAATACCCTAGAGACAAGGATTGAGAAGATGCAAGAAAGGTTCAATAAGGACCTAGAAGAAATAAAAAAGAGTCAATATACAATGAATAATGCAATAAATGAGATCAGAAACACTCTGGAGGCAACAAATAATAGAATAACGGAGGCAGAAGATAGGATTAGTGAAATAGAAGACAGAATGGTAGAAATAAATGAATCAGAGAGGAAAAAAGAAAAACGAATTAAAAGAAATGAGGACAATCTCAGAGACCTCCAGGACAATATGAAACGCTCCAACATTCGAATTATAGGAGTCCCAGAAGAAGAAGACAAAAAGAAAGACCATGAGAAAATCCTTGAGGAGATAATAGTTGAAAACTTCCCTAAAATGGGGAAGGAAATAATCACCCAAGTCCAAGAAACCCAGAGAGTCCCAAATAGGATAAACCCAAGGCGAAACACCCCAAGACACATATTAATCAAATTAACAAAGATCAAACACAAAGAACAACTATTAAAAGCAGCAAGGGAAAAACAACAAATAACACACAAGGGGATTCCCATAAGGATAACAGCTGATCTCTCAATAGAAACTCTTCAGGCCAGGAGGGAATGGCAAGACATACTTAAAGTGATGAAAGAAAATAACCTACAGCCCAGATTACTATACCCAGCAAGGATCTCATTCAAATACGAAGGAGAAATCAAAAGCTTTACAGACAAGCAAAAGCTGAGAGAATTCAGCACCACCAAACCAGCTCTCCAACAAATTCTAAAGGATATTCTCTAGACAGGAAACACAAAAAGGGAGTATAAACCCGAACCCAAAATAATAAAATAAATGGCAACGGGATCATACTTATCAATAATTACCTTAAACGTAAATGGATTGAATGACCCAACCAAAAGGCAAAGACTGGCCGATTGGATACAAAAACAAGAACCCTCTATATGCTGCTTACAAGAGACCCACCTCAAAACAAGGGACACATACAGACTGAAAGTGAAGGGTTGGAAAAAGATATTCCATGCAAATAGAGACCAAAAGAAAGCAGGAGTGGCAATACTCATATCCGATAAAATAGACTTTAAAACAAAGGCTGTGAAAAGAGACAAAGAAGGCCACTACATAATGATCAAAGGATCAATCCAAGAAGAAGATATAACAATTATAAATATATATGCACCCAATATAGGAGCACCGCAATATGTAGGACAAATGCTAACAAGTATGAAAGAGGAAATTAACAACAACACAATAATAGTGGGAGACTTTAATACCCCACTCACACATATGGACAGATCAACTAAACAGAAAATTAACAAAGAAACGCAAACTTTAAATGATACATTAGACCAGTTAGACCTAATTGATATCTATAGGACATTTCACCCCAAAACAATGAATTTCACCTTTTTCTCAAGTGCTCATGGAACCTTCTCGAGGATAGATCACATCCTGGGCCATAAATATAACCTTGATAAATTCAAAAAAATCGAAATCATTCCAAGCATCTTTTCTGACCATAATGCACTAAGATTAGATCTCAATTACAGGAGGAAACCTATTAAAAATTCCAACATTTGGAGGCTGAACAACACGCTTCTGAATAACCAACAAATCACAGAAGAAATCAAAAAAGAAATCAAAATATGCATAGAAACTAATGAAAATGAAAACACAACAACCCAAAACCTGTGGGACACTATAAAAGCAGTGCTAAGAGGAAAGTTCATAGCAATACAGGCATACCTCAAGAAACAAGAAAAAAGTCAAATAAATAACCTAACTCTACACCTAAAGCAACTAGAAAAGGAAGAATTAGAGAACCCCAGAGTTAGCAGAAGGAAAGAAATCTTAAAAATTAGGGCAGAAATAAATGCAAAAGAAACAAAAGAGACCATAGCAAAAATCAACAAAGCCAAAAGCTGGTTCTTTGAAAGGATAAATAAAATTGACAGACCATTAGCCAGACTCATCAAGAAGCAAAGAGAGAAAAATCAAATCAATAAAATTAGAAATGAAAATGGAGAGATCACAACAGACAACACAGAAATACAAAGGATCATAAGAGACTACTATCAGCAATTATATGCCAATAAAATGGACAACCTGGAAGAAATGGACAAATTCTTAGAAAAATACAATTTTCCAAAACTAAACCAGGAAGAAATAGACAATCTTAACAGACCCATCACAAGCACGGAAATTGAAACTGTAATCAGAAATCTTCCAGCAAACAAAAGCCCAGGTCCAGACGGCTTCACAGCTGAATTCTACCAAAAATTTCGAGAAGAGTTAATACCTATCCTACTCAAACTCTTCCAGAAAATTGCAGAGGAAGGGAAACTTCCAAACTCATTCTATGAGGCCACCATCACCCTAATACCAAAACCTGACAAAGATACTACAAAAAAGGAAAACTACAGGCCAATATCACTGATGAACATAGATGCAAAAATCCTCAACAAAATTCTAGCAATCAGAATCCAACAACACATTAAAAAGATCGTACACCATGACCAAGTGGGCTTTATCCCAGGGATGCAAAGATTCTTCAACATCCACTTTTAAATATAAAGGGAATTTTTTATTTCTTTCTTTGTACTTGAGATTTTTTTCTCTCTCTATCCCTTTCTCATTCTCTCTTTCTCACCAATAGTTATTTTCAATCTATCATATGTCCAGAATTACTGAATTAAATTCTTAAAATGATTTTAGTAGGTAGCACTATCTTGCTTTTATTCCCCCCAACTGATGATGTGCCTAGAATTTAGACATTAGAGATAGTTTCCCAAAGTCGTTTATTTAATAAGTGATGGAGTTGAGATTTGAATCTGAGCTGACTAACTTTAGAGAGTAACCAAACTCTTAACTGCTCAAATGACCCTGCTTCCTCTGATTCTTTAGGGAGTCTGGTAGTGGTGAGCAGTTGGGTGTATACCCAGCTCTCTGATAGTCCATTTAGAGGCTAACTGTATCTCCATTTCAGATACTGGGCAGACCAATTATAAATCTATATATGGAGAGAAAAGTGAAAGTGAAGTCGCTCAGTCATGTCTGACTCTTTGCGACCCCATGGACTGTAGCTCACCAGGCTCCTCCATCCATGGAATTTTCTAGGCAAGAGTACTGGAGTGGGTTGCCATTTCCTTCTGCAGGGGATCTTCCCAACCCAGGGATCTAACCTGGGTCTTCCTCATTGTAGGCAGACGATTTACTGTCTGAGCCACCAGGGAATCTCTATATGGAGAGAATGTATTTGAAAACATTGTAGACTTTTAATACTTTAGTGAAGCTTATCCAGGTATGCATCATTGGGACAATTCCTTTGCAGAGAGATTTGAGAAATGTCATAAGAATTTTAAACAGAAAGCAAAAGAACAATTGGGGGGTGGTAGGAGTTCTGCTAGAAACTTATTCTGTTCTTTTCACCTGTCTACCCAACTGTGAATTTCTAGGAACATACAGTAGGCTTCATTTTGGTCTAGGCTACTCTGGTCCCTTGCTTATGGGCTTCTATCTTCTATCTTGGATTTCAACCCTACCAGTCCAACTGATCAACACAAGTCTGAGGGCAGGTGTCTCCTAAGGAACTCTGAACTCTGATTCTGCTCCCCCCAACCCCTTCTTCTTAATTCATGTTAGCTTTTTAATCCAAAGATAGGGACTTAACCTCTTTATAACTACTTTGCCTACTTACATAGTTGTGTACTTTTACAGTTGTTACTTAATTTATTCTCAAGTAAGTTACTTCCAATTTCTCTTAGAAAATTCTAGAACTGTTTCTATGCTTATCTGTGTGTTTTATCTTTGTTTTCTTGAAGCCTCTAACTTTAACTATATATAAGTAAATATATATATATATATATGTATTTGTATATCTGCATTCTCTAGGCTGTTTACAAGAAAAAGTACAGAGACTAAACCTGATATTTCTACTTAACACAGCATATTACCTGGAAAGTCTTCAAATTTCCCAGTGTTATATTTAAAGACAAACAATTAACTAATAAAGTAGAAAGAAAAGACATTAAAAATTAAATTTTAAAAATTTCATTACTGGACTTTAATTGGAAAAATTACAAGTTTAAATGAAGACTATAAATTATCCTTGGACTCCTCACATCTTTCTCTTGCCAAATTGTGTTTGGAACATTTTTACAAAATTAATTGTACAACATTTTTAATGAGTATTCTTGTTTGCAGCTTGTCATAATTGTTAGAGGTCATTATGATTCTGTCATGTTATTTCAATCACTTATTTGCATAAACAAATCTCTATGATATTTTTATAATTTGGTAAAAATGAGGACATTAAAATGAGCATATTAAAATTAGTTTCTTGGGGAAAACATATTTTATTACTCTTGAATGAGTTGCACGCCTTTGTTCAACTTTCTAAATATTTTTATTATAAAATAATTGTTTTCATAATAGTCATTAATAAATATTAAATAAGATTATGAATTGTTTTTGGCATCAAATGCATGACTTCTTTCCTTAGTAGAAATCATCAGATAGTAGACATTGATTTGATAACTGTAAACTGAAATACGTAGCTTTTTGATGTTAAAAACAACAAAACAAAAATTGTGAAGAGATACAGAATGCACAAATGACTTGGTTAGGGTTATCAAGTGCAATTAATTAAACTAATCTTTATATATTACTTATGTGCTACACTTAATTCATTGTGCTACACTTAATTCATTGTTCATGAATATACATATGTGTATGAGTGTGTGCATGTGTGTGTCTATATGTTTTTTCTAAATCCTTCTCCTCTTATGTCTTCAATAATTTAGTGTTGAGAGTTGAGCCTTCATAAAAGCCTATGCATGTGAGTAAAACCTAAGATTATAATTATTCCATACTTTTTTTTTAACACTTGAATATCCCAAAGAATCTTCAAACAAAGCAAATTATTCCCTGATTGAGTCAGAATAATTTACATGGAAGTTTTAATAAAAGATATTCTGGGAAATTCAGGTTTGATGTTCTATAATTATTTGCATGTATAGTAATTTAGCTGTCATCTCAAGATAAATAATTTTGTGAGAAATTAAATTGGCTTCAGGAAAGTACATGATAATTATGATGTTTAAGGATGTAAATTTATGAATAAATGGTCACATAATAAGTAAAAACACTTCACAGGAAACTTTTTTTTTCTTAAATTAGACAACAATTTCATGGGGGCAATGTTTGTATGTAAAAAATAAGATAAATGAATCACATTACATTTCACAATGAATTTGACTGCATGACAAAGAGCAGATTTCCTTAGATTGAGTTTGCTCTTAAATAGAACAGACCCTATGCTTTCTTCCATCTGGACATATATAAGGATATAGAGAGGGAAATGATGATAAGCTCCCCAGGAAAGTAAATCCGGAACAGTAATAATGAATTAAAATGTAGATACAAAGAATTTTAAATGGTTAAGTGTGTGGGTATGTATTATTTTTGTATTTCTACAGTGATAAAGCTCCACAAAGTGCCAGCTGATAACCACACAGATTTATTATCTTACAGTTCTGTAGGTTAGGAGCCTGATATGATCTCACTGGGCTAACACAGGTGTTGGCAGAGCTGTGTTCCTCTCTGGAGGCTACAAAGGAGAGTTTACTGCTTTGACTTTTTCAGCTTCTGGAGGCCACCTGCATGCCTTAGCTCTTGACCTCCTTCTTCCATAAAAGCCAAAAAGCTGCATTTCTCTGGAAATTCTTCCAGCATCACAACTCTCTTTCTGACCACAGCCAAGAAAAGTTCTCTGCTTTTAAGGGTGCATATGGATGGCATCACCATGTGCTGGACATGAACTTGAGCAAACTTCAGGAGATGGTGAGGGACAGGGAGGCCAGGCGTGGTACAATCCATGGGGTCACAAAGATTTGGACACGACTGGATGACTGGACAGCAACAACAACAATGATTAGACTAGATCCACCTGATTAATCCAGTATGATCTCTCCATCTCAAGATACTCAATGGCATTTGCAAAGTCTCTTTAGATATATAAAGTCCATGTATGGACACATATAGGGCTTCCCAGGTGGTTCAGTGGTAAAGAATCCACCTGCCCATGCAGGAGATGCAAGAGATAAGGGTTCGATCCCTGGGTCGGGAAGATCCACCAGAGGAGGGAAATGGAAACCACTTCAGTATTCTTGCCTGGAAAATTCCATGGACAGAGGAGACTCGCGGACTATAGTCCACGGGGTTACAAAGAGTTGGCCATGACTGAGCATGCACACAAACACAACACACACATAGTAACATATACACATAAGTTACTATTTACATAGATCCTAGAGATGACAACACAGACATCTGTGTTTGTGTGTGTGTGTGTGGGGGGGGATCTTATGACTATCACAATGTGCAATGTCAGATTCATAATGAAATCTTTCTCAATAATGATTTTTTAATTTTAGCCCATGCTATATATCAAACCAAAAAGACAGAAGCAGGATGTATAACTTCATTAATGATTTGATGATTAAATCAAAACTTACCACTTTCCTATGTTTAGCGTATTTGGGGTAGAATTTTTTTTAATCCTCTTATAAATAATTCTGAATTTCTCTATCTCTAACTTCCATTACAGACACAGTGAAGCAGCCAGTGCTCTGCTGACTCATTATTTTGAACTATTCTACTGGGAAATTTTATCTATCAATAGACTTCTTAAAAGGATTTGTTTTAAGCCTTCCACAGATACTCTGATATTAAAATCATGTCTGGGTAAGCAGGCACATTCTGTGTAGTTAAGATCAAATTCTGCTATAAATATGCCCAGCATGTAATCCAATTTACTATTCACTTTGGAGTTGATATAAAGGTCAAAAGGTGCTTGGCAATATGTTTGGGATTAGGATTGTTTGTAGGTTATTTATTCTCCAGAAATAGTGTCATATTAAAAATAGAATGCATTATTTCTTACAAACTCCCCAAATCAAAATGGGACTGCTTTACATTCTGATTTGTGCTGCCTTTTACTGTGTACATGCAGAATCAATTCTTTGCTATTATAGAGCCAATTATAGGACCAAACCATAATTTGTTTTTATTTCTTCTTTTTTACTCAATATCCTGACGATTATAGCTAAACTATGTTTTGTAATTTTAAAGAAATTTTCTAATTGTAACTTTACAAGTTATTTCCATTATTCTCATTATATCTGTATTATACAGATTAAAAATAGTCACTAGCCACTAAAAGGGTAACCAGGGAATATACAGTCATAAAAATGTGCCGGATGGCATGCAATTACTGAATTGTCATTTAAATTGATTAGCATGTTTTTATCCCCATGCCAGTTGTTCTCAACTCTCAATCAGAGTAAACCGGCAAGATTTTTATAAATACAGATACCTGATTGATACCTTCTTATCTGGAGATTCTTTCTCATATACACACACAAACATATATACACACACTACCCAGATGATACAAATGTGCAGCTGAGGTTGACAGCTGCTGATATTTATGAGACTATATCAAATAGATGGAGTGAGTTATCATTGTCCACAAAACGCTAATGGTTAACGGATTTGAATGAAAGCTGCTGCTGCTGCTGCTGCTAAGTCGCTTCAGTCATGTCCGACTCTGTGTGACCCCATAGACGGCAGCCCACCGGGCTCCCCCATCCCTGGGATTCTCCAGGCAAGAACACTGGAGTGGGTTGCCATTTCCTTCTCCAATGCATGAAAGTGAAAAGTGAAAGTGAAGTCGCTCAGTCGTGTCCGACTCTTGGCGACCCCAGGGACTGCAGCCTACCAGGCTCCTCCGTCCATTGGATTTTCCAGGCAAGAGTACTGGGGTGGGGTGCCATTGCCTTCCCGGGACTGAAATCTAGTTCTTAGCATTTTAACAGATTTTGCCTCAAGTTTTAAGACAGAGTTCACATTTTGAGAGGAGGACAAAGAAGGAACATTTAATTAATCCAATTAACTGCATAAGGAATGAATGAATATTGCCCACTAGATTGTGCTTTTCATGGAAGGAGGAACTCCTAATTTAAAATCTTTAGAAATACTTTTAGTGATGGAATAAATGAATAAAATTACTTGTTTTCATTCATCCCGGCTTCAATAGGTTGTGATTAATCAGTAACAGCAAAAAGCTTATGCTTTCTCTTTCCAAAAATATACTTAAAAGTGATAAAATTAGCAAATTCCAATTTCATATGATTACTTTTCTATAGTAATAAGAATAAAGAATTTCATAATACTTTGTCGTTATGGCAAAAACTCTGCAAGTTAATAGAAAACTATTATCATCAGGATTATATATACCTTGCATTATTTATACAAAATGACTTTTCCATAATTTAATAAAAATAATTGATTTCATACTTAAGATATACAATTGGACTTATAATAACCTGAATCTATAAAGTGTATATACTTCTTTGATATACTTCCTTATCAAAAATTTCATAAATAATACATATATTACATCAAATAAAAATGAATTTGTTGATAGCATTCAAACCCTGAATTAAGAAAATTGATATCTAATTCTTTATTGTAAATTATGAGTTGGATTGAATATATTTTATAAGTTCTCTGGACTTCAATTGCTTATGTAGCTATGTTTGTCTGTGTGTGTGTGTGTGTGCATGCACACATCTGTGCTCAGTTGTTCAGATATGTCTGACTTTTTATGAACCCATCGACTGTAGCCCACAATCTCCTTGGTCCATGGGCTTTCCTAGTGAAAATACTGGAATGGGTTGCCATTTCATTCTTCAGGGGATCTTCCCAACCCACGTATCAAACCTGTGTCTCTTGAGGCTCCTATCTTGGCAAGTGGATTCTTTACCACTGAGCAACTGGTTATGTCTACAGGGAATTAAAAATCAGGAAACAAAACAAAAGGTTGATTAAAAAATAAAACAAGACTAAGTTTGTGATCCCTAAATTTTTTTTGGTAAGGCCAGCGAGGAAACTTTGTGATAAACAGGCTTGGATTTCTGGGGCATTATGAAGGCTTGAATTGCTGGGACAGACAAAATATTTCAAAAGCATTTAGAAGTAAGGGGACAGAATGGAAAGCTGAGATATGTTTGCTTTAGTGTTTGTGAATTTAGTAAGGATCTGCTACCTAAAATTTGTTTCATTTCTTGGAAATCCCTAAGGGTAAAACAAACGACTCTCACATTTTCTCATCTCTATATGGATGAGGTAACACTTTAGTGTGAGTTTAATGTTTATTTATTTTCCTATTAAAATATATCACAATGCTTCTATATCATACTCTGGTGAAGAAATTAAACACCTAGGACTATAGTGAGTACTTGAAAGAGAGGCTTGTGTGTAAGGAAAGGGAAAGTGAATTGAAATCCATTGCCTGGTCGTTGAGAGGTCACTCTGGTTACACTCAGCTCTGAACTACCTGGGTTTTGAGAAATGTGGCAGGACATGGTGAAAGGATTCTATAGTTTGTCACTTTCTCCTGGGCAGCCACCACCAATGACAGGACAACACAAGGTCAACCATGCAGAGCTCACAACAGCCAGTTATTCAGGATGCATTTGTCTCTACCAAGCAGCTAGACCCTTTACTGGAGTTTGTCACATACATTGCCCCAGGGTCCCTATTAGGATTTTTAGTTAAACCCAACGTCCTTGCTTGGCAAAATGGTGATCTGTTTAATATTATCAGATATTATGTATTTTTAAATAAATAACGTCATATAAGATACATTGTTTAAAAAAATCTATAAATTACCCAGGAATTACTTGCATAATTGAAAAGATTAGTAACTATTCTATGTTTCCAGTGAAAGAACATTCCCTGTGACTATTGTCTCCAGGAAAAACTAGAAATCTACAGGAAAATTCCTGTTCCAAGAAATTCAAGTCATTCTGTAAAATTATCATTGCTAGTTACTACATAAGTGGAACTGAGAAGCAGCATTAGCAGAATTTATTTCAGCAATCTCCCCTCAAAGCACCAGCAGTCAATATTTGATAACTACTCTTTTGTTAAGTTCTATATTTTCTTGGAAGAGGGTGTTTGCTATAGCCAGTGCATTCTCTTGGCAAAACTTTATTAGCCTTTGCGCTGCTTCATTCTGTATTCCAAGGCCAAATTTGCCTGTTATGCCAGGTGTTTCTTGACTTCCTATTTTGCATTCCAGTCCCCTATAATGAAAAGGACATCTTTTGGGGTTGTTAGTTCTAGAAGGTCTTGTAGGTCTTCATAGAAATGTTCAACTTCAGCTTCTGCAGCACTACTTGTTGGGGCATAGACTTGGATTACTGTGATATTGAACGGTTTGCCTTGGAAACAAACAGAAATGATTCTGCCCTTTTTGAGATTGCATCCAAGTATGTGTTTTTGACCCTTTCGTTGACCATGATGGCTACTCCATTTCTTCTAAGAGATTACTGCCCATAGTAGTAGATATAATGGTCATCTGAGTCAAATTCACCCCTTGCTTCTATCACCAGTCACATCCACAACTGGGTATTGTTTCTGCTTTGGCTCCATCCCTGCATTTTTTTTTTTTTTTGGAGTTATTTCTCCACTGATCTCCAGTAGCATATTGGGTACCTACCGACCTGGGGAGTTCCTATTTCAGTATACTATCATTTTGCCTTTTCATACTGTTCATGGGGTTCTCAAAGCAAGAATACTGAAGTGGTTTGCCATTCCCTTCTCCAGTGGACCAAAGACTCTACACGTGAACATCACCAGATGGTCAACACCGAAATCAGATTGATTATATTCTTTGCAGCCAAAGATGGAGAAGCTCCATACAATCAGCAAAAACAAGACTGGGAGCTGACTGTGGCTCAGATCATGAACTCATTGCCAAATTCAGACTTAAATTGAAGAAAATTTAGAACTGAAGTGAAGTGAAGTCGCTCAGTTGTGTCCGACTTTTTGCAACCCCATGGACTATAGCCTAGCAGGCTCCTCTGTCCATGGGATTTTCTAGGCAAGAGTGCTGGAGTGGATTGCCATTTCCTTTTCCAGGGGGTCTTCCCGACCCAGAAATCGAACTTGGGTCTTCTGTGTTGCAGGCAGACGCCTCACCCTCTGAGCCACCAGGGTAGCCCATTCTTTGCAGCCAAAGATGGAGAAACTGCATACAATGAGCAAAAACAAGACTGGGAGCTGACTGTGGCTCAGATCATGAACTCCTTATTGCCAAATTCAGACTTAAATTGAAGAAAGTAGGGAAAACCACTAGACCATTCAGGTATGACCTAAATCAAATCTCTTATGATTATATGGTGGAAATGAGAAATAGATTTAAGGGACTAGTTCTGATAGATAAAGTGCCTGAGGAATTATGGACTGAGGTTCATGACATTGTACAGGAGACAGGGATCAAGAGCATCCTCATGGAAAAGAAATGCAAAAGAGCAAAATGTCTATTTGGCGAGGACTTACAAAGAGCTGTGAAAAGAAGAAAAGCGGAAAGCAAAGGAGAAAAGGAAAGATAAGCACCTGAATGCAGAGTTCTAAAGAACAGAAAGGAGAGATAAGAAAGCCTTCCTCAGCAGTCAGTGGAAAGAAATAGAGGAAAACAACAGAATGGGAAAGACTAGAGAAAGTTAGAGATACCAAGGGAACATTTCATGCAAAAATGGGCTCAATAGAGGACAGAAATGATACGGACCTAATAGAAGCAAAGGCTATTAAGAAGACGTGACAAGAATACACAAGAAGAAAAAGATCTTCACGACCCAGATAATCACGACGGTGTGATCATTCACCTAGAGCCAGACATCCTGGAATGTGAAGTCAAGTGGGCTTTAGGAAGCATCACTATGAACAAAGCTAGTGGTGGTGATGGAATTACAATTGAGCTAGTTCAAATCCTGAAAGATGATGCTGTGAAAGTGCTTCACTCAATATGCCAGCAAATTTGGAAAACTCAGCAGTGGCCACAGGACTGGAAAAGGTCAGTCTGCATTCCAATTCCAAAGAAAGGCAATGTCAAAGAATGCTCATACTACCGCACTATTGCACTCATCTCACATGCTAGTAAAGTAATGCTCAAAATTCTCCAAGCCAGGCTTTAGCGATACATGAATAGTGAACATCCATATGTTCCAGCTTCTTTTAGAAAAGGCAGAGGAATCAGAGATCAAATTGCCAACATTTGCTGGATCATGGAAAAAGCAAGAGAGTTCCAGGAAAACATCTATTTCTGCTTTATTGACTATACCAAAGCCTTTGACTGTGTGGATCACAATAAACTGGAAAATTCTGAAAGAGATGGCAATACCAGACCACCTGACCTGCCTCTTGAGAAACCTCTATGCAGGTCAGGAAGCAAGAGTTAGAACTGGACATGGAATAACAGACTGGTTCCAAATAGGAAAAGGAATATGTCAAGGCTGTATATTGTCACCTTGCTTATTTAACTTATATGTAGAGTACATATTGAGGAACACTGGGCTGGAAGAAGCAGAAGCTGGAATCAAGATTGCTGGGAGAAATATCAATAACCTCAGATATGCAGATGACACTACCTTTATGGCAGAAAGCTAAGAAGAACTCAAAAGCCTTTTGATGAAAGTGAAAGAGGAGAGTGAAAAAGTTGGCTTAAAGCTCAACATTCGGAAAACGAAGATCATGGCATCTGGTCCCATAACTTCATGGCAAATAGATGGGGAAACAGTGGAAACAGTGGCTGATTTTGTTTTTCTGGGCTCCAAAATCACTGCAGATGGTGATTGCAGCCATGAGATTAAAAGATGCTTACTCCTTGGAAGGAAAGTTATGACCAACCTAGATAGCATATTAAAAAGCAGAGACATTACTTTGTCAACAATGGTCCGTCTAGTCAAAGCTATGATTTTTCCAGTGGTCATGTATGGATGTGAGAGTTGGACTGTGAAAAAAGCTGAACACCGAAGAATTGATGCTTTTGAGCTGTGGTGTTGGAGAAGACTCTTGAGAGTCCCTTGGACTGCAAGGAGATCCAACCAGTCCATCCTAAAAGAGATCAATCCTGGGTGTTCTTTGGAAAGACTGATGCTAAAGCTGAAACTCCAGTACTTTGACCACCTCATGTGAAGAGTTGACTCATTGGAAAAGACTCTGATGCTGGGAGGGATTGGGGGCAGGAGGAGAAGGGGACGGCAGAAGATGAGATGGATGGATGGCATCTCCAACTTGATGGACATGAGTTTGAGTGACCTTTGGGAGTTGGTGATGGACAGGGAGGCCTGGCGTGCTGCAGTTCATGAGGTCACACAGAGTCGGACACGACTGAGTGACTGAACTGACTGAACTGATATTGTCTTTATCTCACTGAAAATAATCACTTCTCCTTAGAATTTACTTTAGTCTTCAAAATACCAACTTTTGACTCACACCAAATGAACAATTGGCAGAGCTGGGACTGTAAAATTAAAGGTGTTCAAAGATCTCAAGATAACATAAAGCTTAGAAATCTAAAATAACTACAGCATTGTACAAATGCTATTTTCCCTTGTGTAGAAACTAATTTCTGGGCTGCATGCACTTCATGTTAGTTCACCTCTTGAATCTGTCTTTCTTTTGATGGATGATTATGGGCACTACTAGTTTCTGAGCACCACGCAGAATCTGGTGAAATGAAGAGCGTCCTTGTTAGGGCCCTCAGTCCTTCAGATGTTAACTCATTATTGATTTTTGCAGAAACTAACAACTGTGGATGACACTCTATCTTGCTGGTCAAAATTTGATTCTGTTATTTCACTAACACTTTGTGGGTCATACACTTAATGGTTACACCTGACACACTTGTAAAGACTTCTCCAGCTTGGGAGTTTCATTTTCACTTCTTGTATCAGAATCAATCACCAAAGTTCCTTGTCATTTTGTTGGTCTAGCATTCACATTGTCTGAATCAGAACTATATTCTGAAGAAATATCATCTTCTGAGACACAAGTATATATGGTGCTCAAACAATCAGGGGAAGTATTTACATAAAGTTCACCAAAAATTCTTCACTCAGAAGTGGCACATATTATCTCCAATGGTCTGATATGTTTCTCACCTGAATATCTCTCAATAATTAATCATCTTGAACAAGATGTGCTGGCCATGTTAATAAATTTGGAATTACTATTTCTACATTCTTGAATAAAGGCATATTATCCTAGTACTTTTTAAATCTTCCTTGCCTCTCTAAGAACTTGAAGTCCTCATGATTCACCCTCAGGATAATGGAACTGTATTCCTTAGAAAAACTCAAATGATTTCTTAACTGGCTCAGACGTGAAGCACAATACTTTCCCAAGCCATACTCATGAATCACTGATACATTCTACCTATCCCAGGAGGAGGATTTTACTTCTTCTTTTTCCAGAGATGTTTTTGGTCTTTTTTCCATTTCATTAAGCTCTGTATCTCTCAGGGAAACTTTCCTGAAATCTTCATCTCTCATCTGGGTCATAGCAATTGGCTCACAATTTCTTTGGGTATAGCTTCCAAGGAGACTGTGAGCCCTCAATTTTTTGCTGTGGGTGTGCTATTGTACTAAGAGTAAAATTAAGTGGCAGGGAGTCAGTACTGTTACACAACATCCAATAATGTATGCTGACATTTTATTCTAAGAGATTTATGTCCCAGCTTTGTTCTGTGGCATGCAAGTTCAGCACTTGTATGCACTTATGTGACCCGTCCATGTTTTTTGCCACAAATAAAGGGATACTTTTGATAAAAAATATTATTTTGATGAATGCAAGACAACCCAGATCAGCATAGCCTAATATGTAAATTGACTATCATATCTTGCTAATTCCTTTTAATTTTTGATGCCTTAGGTCTTTCAGACAGCACTGAAAAAGAAAAAAACAGTAATAGTAGCTAGTTTATTATGTTGTTTAATTTCATGGAAATGTTTGTATCACTTCTCTTCTAAGGATGTGTAGATTTTAGTGGATGCCATTTGTCAAGTTAAAATTATTTTTTATATTTCTTACAATCTATGAATTTATACATCTTAATCTATATGAAATTTTATCAAAGGTTTTGTACATCAATTGAACTGATCATTGTTTTTCCATTTTTAGTAGGTTGAAGTGGTAAAGTACATCATTTCCTGGACTATCTAAGGAGATCTGAGAGTGATTTAAGAATTCTACTAATATTGAGAGTAAAATATTTATATAATGTTGCATAATTTTATGAAGTATAATGTACCTCAAGGAATACAAGGGAAATACTTGAATTGACTTTTTATTTGTTTTAAAATTTTCTAGTATCTTCCCTTTGAATATATCTCAAGGTTCCAAAGTATATTGTACTTACATAGAAAAGTAAACCCGTTAATGCATGTATAAATACAATTAAATACATATAAAAAGAAATATTTTGTTCTACTTATTGAATAGAATAATAGTCTTGTAATTTGAAAGGTGCAGATTTTGGCATTGCTAATTACTAGCTAAGTAATATTAGGTAAATAATTTAATTTTCTGAACCTCTTTTGCCACACCTATAATTTAGAGACTTGTACCTATAACATGAATTTGTTGTGATATTTAAATACAACGATGTTTGTAGAGTGGTTAGCACCAGCCTTTAAACACACTAGTGCTAAAATATTGTTATTTTTTTTGAAAATATGTATTGTGCATATTTAAAATAAAAGGTACTCTGTGTGGTTTTGGATTAGTGACTAAGTCGTGTCCAGTTCTTGTGACCCCATAGACTTATGACCCGTCAAGTTTCTCTGTTTATGGGATTTCCCAGGTAAAAATACTGGAGTGGGTTGCCATTTCTATCTCCAGAGGTAAGATCGAATTGACTTGGGGCCTTAAAAATTGAGTTGTGTAGATATTTTTGACTTTGGTAGTTTTACTTATTTATTTACTTAACATTTATAAAATTAGTATAATCGGAAAATTAAAATCATCCTTGCCAACATTGTAGATGTTGCAAGAGCAGTTAATTATGTCATGTCTACAGCATTGCTTTGAACTCCAGGATGCCAATTAAATTTTAAAATATTTAAAAAACAAATATGCAGACATTTCTGGTTTAAATTTCTATCAAGTCAGAGGAAAAAGTTCCTATATAACTACTCATTCAGATTTTAAAGTATATGAGTCCATGATAATAGTATTAATTTTTCTTTAATTTAGAGAATAATTCTTTTATATAGCCTTGTATATCATTATCTATACATAGGGTGACAAAGTCCTAGTATTATCATTCTTGCCATATCACAACAGGTTTGTGATTCAGAATCTGTTAAAAATTGTATATCAATTTGTTAGACTCTTCATGACAAAGTACCACAGGCTAGGTGGCTTAAAAAAGAGAATATCTTCAATGTTACAGTCTGCAATCCAGATGCCTGATACCAAGGTGTTGGCAGGCTTGATTTGTCCCAGGCCTCTCTCCTAGATGTGCAGATGGTTTTCTGCTCGCTTTGTCCTCACATGTTTGCTTCTCAGTGTGCACACATGCCTGGTGTCTCTCTATGTCCTAATCTCTTTTAATAACAAGGCCAGACATATTAGACTAGGACTTACTTTAATGATTTCATTTAACTTAAATACCTCTTTAAAAATTCTAAATTTGGCCACATTTTGAGATACTGAGAATCAGGGATTCCAAACATAAATTTGATGAGGATACAAATCAACTCATAACACATTGCTTGTTCTCTACCAGATAAAGCATGAATTCAACTTGAATTCTTCATTTGTTTTATTGAAAGTCAACAGAATGATACTGCATTTATACAAATGTAGAATAATTGACTTATTTCTGTATGTGGTTATTGGTATACACCTATGCATATGCATACGTGAAAATGAGAGCTATAGAGCCAGCATATACCTGAACACAGATGTTTGGTATGCTTTTAAGAGGACTGCCTTTTAAAGAGTTAGAACACAGTTTCACTGTATTAATAAGGAGTTAGAAAGACTTCTGGTGGTCCACATATAATGTTTTTAGGATTAATTATTTCAGGCTATGTTTAGTGCTATGCTATTTTCTCCCAGACATAGAGATTTGGTAATTCCTGAAGATAGGAGAGAGGCTGAGACACTGAGAGAGGAAAAAAAAAAAAAATTGTGCTGTCACCCAATTTTAGAGTAATGTGGTGGTATAGGTGCTAATTCGTGTCTGATTCTTGCAACCCTATGGACTGTAGCCAGCCAGGTTCCTTTGTTCATGGGGTTTCCCAGGCAAGAACACTGAAACTGGTTGCCATTTCTTTATCCAGGTGATCTTCCCAAGCCAAAGTTTGAACCCCTGTCACTTGCATTGCAGACAGATTCTTTATCGCTGAGTCACTAAGGAAGCCCCTTTAGAGTAATAAACAAGCTTTGAATTTGAGAGAAGATACACTCCACCACTATTTTTTAAAGAGCTTACTGAGATACACTTGATACAAAAGAAAAACTGAACATATTAATATATGCAATTTGATAAGTATGGAATTATGCATATCCTTTTGAAACCATTACCACAAGCATGGTAATATACAGGATCTTCATTCTAAATATGAGAACATAGATAGACTGAAACTGAAGAGATGGATAAAGTTATCCCATGCAAATAGTAAGCAAGAGAGCAGGGGTAGCTATGTTTATATCAGATAAAACAGACTTTAAGCCCAAAGCTGTTCACTAATGAGAAAGAAAGACCTTATAGAATGATAAAAGGATTTTCCTCATTATGATTTTTATTGTATAGTTGATGTACAATGTTGTTTTAGTTTAACCCTTCAATCTTTAAGTTTTGGGAATCAGGATACAGAAATTAAGAATCTGGTGAATGGAGGACTCAGAATTCAGTTCAAACAAAAAACAAATTTGATGGATTGTAATTGAGCAGAACTTGAACATATGAAAACTTCCTAAGATCCTGATATTTGTGTTGGACTCCAGGACCCTAAGAATAATAACTTTTTACCAATGGAAGTCATTTTCTGTATTGCATTATCCTTATTTCTTAAGCTTCCAGAAAGTTTTGGCAAAAATTGCAGTCAGGTATAGGCTAAATTCTGATCAGCGATAGAAGTGACTTATGTCCAATTGTGGTAAAAAGTTGGTATGGAGAAGGGCAACACAAGATCTGTAAATCTATGGAAATGTGTGTTGACCCTCAATGTGTTAAAACAGCAATCAAATAATATTTTCTGGCAGAGGAAACAAACACCGGATAGACATCAGATAAGTTCAGTTCAGTTCAGTCGCTCAGTCCTGTCCGACTATTTGGACCCCATGAATCGCAGCATGCCAGGGCTCCCTGTCCATCACCAACTCCCAGAGTTCACTCAGACTCACGTCCATCGAGTCAGTGATGCCATCCAGCCATCTCATCCTCTGTCGTCCCCTTCTCCTCCTGCCCCCAATCCCTCCCAGCATCAGAGTCTTTTCCAATGAGTCAACTCTTCGCATGAGGTGGCCAAAGTACTGGAGTTTCAGCTTCAGCATCAGTCCTTCAAAAGAAGTCCAAGGGCTTATCTCCTTCAGAATGGACTTGTTAGATCTCCTTGCAGTCCAAGGGACTCTCAAGAGTCTTCTCCAGTACCACAGTTCAAAAGCATCAATTCTTCGGCGCTCAGCCTTCTTCACAGTCCAACTCTCACATCCATACATGACCACAGGAAAAACCATAGCCTTGACTAGATGGACCTTAGTCGGCAAAGTAATGTCTCTGCTTTTGAGTATGCTATCTAGGTTGGTCATAACTTTTCTTCCAAGGAGTAAGTGTCTTTTAATTTCATGGTTGCAGTCACCATCAAGATCATGCAAATATCATTCCGAGATTCTCAGGAATGCCTTGCAGAAAAGAATTTACTTCTAGAAAATGCTAATTGTTTTGTAGCATTGTAATTTGGATAATAGAGTTAATAGATACATACAGAAACATGAGATTTTCAGATATATTAATACCTGAGCAATAATTCCTGAACTATACCCCATAATAGCTCTTTTTAAAGTGTTTTTACTGCAATTATTAAAAACAGTAACATTTCTTTCTATATGTACTTTTAATGTTTCCCTATGAATATAAGACTTCCCCAGGGATTCAGATGGTAAAAAATCCACCTGCAATGTAGGAGACCTCGATTTGATCCCTGGGTTGGGAAGATCCCCTGGAGAATGGATGAGCTACTCATTCCAGTAATCTTGCCTGGATAATTCCATGGACAGAGAAGGCTAGCAGGCTACAATCTGCGAGATTGCAGAGTCAAACATGACAGAATGATTAACAAGGAAGGTAGTGAAAGAAAAAAAAAAAAAAGAAGAAGAATCTAGCACTTAAAATTTCCTGCATGAAATCTAGTGGATGATTACATTTGCATATGTATATCTATCAAATCTTTCTCTCTGTGTATCTCCCTTTGTCTCTTTCTGTCTTTGTCTCTAAGGCACTATCAACACAGAACACTTAATTTTATAAATGCATCTTGTTTTTAATCATCATGTGTACCCTTAAAGTTAACACACCATTGGTTACTCAATTCAGCCTTTACCCAACTCCAAGACTAGAATTTCCTCCCACCTTGAAAAATAATAAAAAAACAAAAGTGAAGAAACATTAATTGTAGTAAATTTCTAGTACTATTTAACATATGAGCATCTCAGAAAAAGAACTAGTCCATGCTTTATTAAAAATATATTTCTTCATTAAAAATGAAATATTAAATGTTATCACATCACATTCATACAAGGCATAATTAGATTACTTCAGTTACAATTATAGTCATTTACAGCTTAAATATCTAGGGTTGATTTATGCAGATTTTTTTTTTTTAGTTACCAGTCTTTCATTCTGAAAAATTAAAAAAATATATATAAACAGATTACCTTAATTTAATACTAGCAGCATCCTGAACTTCACTGTTTTCCTTAAAATATAGTTTTGTGGGATAAACAGCCAATGAAAAGTTTCCAGATTTTGGAAAGCTTGATACAATATCATCAGTTCAGTTCAGTCAATCAGTTGTGTCCAACTCTTAGCAACTCCATGGATTGCAGCATGCCAGGCTTCCCTGTTGATTGCCAACTCCCAGAGCTTGCTCACACTCATGTTGATTGAGTCAGTGATGCTATTCAACCATCTAATTCTCTGTTGTCCCATTCTCCTCCTGCCTTCAATCTTTCCCAGCATCAGGGTCTTTTCCAATGAATCTGTTCTTCACATCAGGTGACCAAATTATTGGAGCTTCAGCTTCAGCATCACTCCTTGCAATGAATTTTCAGGATTGATATCCTTTAGGATTGATGGGTTTGTTTTCCTTGTAATTCCAGGGACTCTCAAAAGTCTCCTCCAGCACCACAGTTTGCTGCTGCTGCTGCTAAGTTGCTTAACTTGTGTCCGACTCTCTGTGACCCTATAGACGGCAGCCCACCAGGCTCCGCCATCCCTGGGATTCTCCAGGCAAGAACTCTGGGGGTGGGTTGCCATTTCCTTCTCCAATGCATGAAAGTGAAAAGGGAAAGTGAAGTAGCTCAGTCGTGTCCGACTCTTCGTGACCCCATGGACTGCAGCCTACCAGGCTCCTCCATCCATGGGACTCTTCATGAACACTACAGTTTAAAAACATCAATTCTTCAGTTTAAGAGCATCAATTCTTCAGTAATCAGCTTTCTTTACAAACAACACTCAACATCCATACATGACTACTGGAAAAATCATGGCTTTGACTAAACAGACCTTTGTCAGAAAAGTAATGTCTCTGTATAGATTGGTCAGAGCTTTTCTTCCAAGGAGCAAGTGTCTTTTAATCATGGCTGTGTGAAGGTTCTCAGCTGCTAACCAAGTCTTTCTGAGACCCTGGATGGCTGACATCCCCCAGGACGGTCACAGCCTGAGATCAGCTCTCCAGAGGAGACATACAGCACACCTGAGATGGTGCTTTTATGGTGCATGCAGGAAACAGCGGCCGGGACTGGGGAGGTGATTAAGATGCACAGCCCACCTGAGACAGTGCACTCACGAAGCAACTGGTCACCTGAGCTGCTCAGACCTGGAAAGGGAATAAAACACACGCCCAACCGACAAAGACTGAGCCAGAACTGTGTCTGAGTGTCTCTTGTGGAGGTATGGGTCAGCAATGGCCTGCTACAGGGGCTCTGGGTGCAGCAGACCTGGGTATGGGATAAGCCCTCTTGGAGGAGGTCGCCATTAACCCTACAATAGAACCACCAGAACTTACAGAGGACTGCAGAAACAGACTCTTGGAGGGCACAAAAAGAAACTTGTGTGCGCCAGGATCCAGAAGAAAGGAGCAGTGACCCAACAAGAAACTGAACCAGACATGCCCATGAGTATCCAGGAGTCTTCGATGGAGGTGTGGGTCAGTGGTAGCCTGCTAAACAGTCAGATGCACTGAGTGCAGCAGTGTTTGTGTGGGACCTTTTGAAGGAGGTTGCCATTATCTTCATTACCTACACCATAGCTTGACCTCAGGTCAAGGGACAGAGAGGGAAGGCAGCCTCACTCATTAACAAAATGAGAAAATTGGATTAAAGATTTACTGAACATGGCCCCACCCATCAGAACAAGACTCAGTTTCCCCTTCAGTCAGTCTTTCCCATCAGGTAGCTTCCATAAGCCTCTTATCCTTATCCATCAGAGGGTACACAGAATGAAAATCACAGTCACAGAAAACTAACCAAACTGATCACATGGACCACAGCCCTGTTTAGCTCAATGAAACTTTGAAGCATAGAATGAAGGGCCACCCAAAAAGGACAGGTCATGGTGGAGAGTTCTGACAAAACGTGGTCCACTGGAGAAAGGAATGACAAATCACTTCAGTATTCTTGTCTTGAGAAACCCATGAACAGTATGAAAAGGCAAAGAGGTATGACACTGGAAGATGAACTCCCCAGGTTGGTAGGTGCCCAATATACTACTAGAGAAGAGTAGAGAAATAACTCCAGAAAGAATGAAGAGACAGAGCCAAAGCAAAAAACATCAGCCAGTTGTGAAAGTGACTGGTGATGGGAGTAAAGTGTGATCTTGTAAAGAACACTATTGCATAGGAACCTGGAATGTCATGTCCATGAATCAAGGCAAATTGGAAGTTGCCAAATAGGCGATGGCAAGAGTGAACATCGACATTTTACTAATCAGTGAACTAAAATAGACTGGAATGGGTGAATTTAACTCAGATGACCATTATATCTACTACTTTGGGTAAGAATCCCTTAGAAGAAAAGGAGTAGCCATCATAGTCAACAAAAGAGTTCAAAATGCAGTACTTGGATACAATCTCAAAATGACAAATGATCTCTGTTCATTTCCAAGGCAAACCATCCAGTATCACAGTAATCCAAGTCTATGCCCCAACCAGTAACGCTGAAGAGGCTGAGTTGAATGGTCCTATGAAAAACCAGAAGACTTTCTAGAACTAACACTCAAAAAGATGTCCTCTTCATTATAGGGGACTGGAATGCAAAAGTAGGAAGTCAAGACATACCTGGAGTAACAGGCAAGTTTGGCCTTGGAGTACAAAATGAAGCAGGTCAAAGGCTAACAGAGTTTGCCAATAGAATATGCTGGTCATAGCAAACACCCTCTTCCAAAAACAAAGATACGACTCTATACGTGGACATCACCAAGTGGTCAATACCGAAATCAGATTAATTATATTCTTTACAGCTAATGATGGAGAAGCTCTAAAGAATCAGCAAAGCAAGACTGAGAGGTGACTGTGGCTCTGAACATGAACCTCTTAGTGTCAAATTCAGACTTCAATTGAAGAAAGTAGGGAAAACCACCAGACCATTCAAGTATTACCTAAATCAAATCCCTTACGATTATACAGTGAAAGTGACAAACAGATTCAGTGGATTAGCTCTGAAGGACAGAGTGCCTGAAGATATACGCATGGAGGTTCATGACAGCGTAGAGGAGGCAGTGATCAAGACCATCCCCAAGAAAAGAAATGCAAAAAGGCAAAATGGTTGTCTGAGGAGACCTTGCAAAAAGCTGAGAAAAGAAGAGAAGCTAAAGGAAAAGGAGAAAAGGAAAGATATACCCATTTGAATGCAAAGATTCAAAGAATAGCAAGAAGATAAGAAAGACTTCCTCAGAAATCAATGCACAAAAATAGAGGAAATTAATAGAATGGGAAAGACTAGAAATCTTTTCAAGAAACTTAAAGATACCTGGGAAACATTTCATGCAAGGATGAGCACAAAAAACAACAGAAATTGTATGGACCTTACAGAAGCAGAAGATATTAAGAAAAGATGGCAAGAATACACAGAAGAACTATACAAAAAAGATCTTCATAACCCAGATAACAACGATGATGTGATCACTCACCTAGAGCCAGATATCAAGGAATGAGAAGTCAAGTGGGCATTAGGAAGCATCACTAGGAACAAAGCTAGTGGAAGTGATGGAATTCCAGTTGAGCTTTTTCAAATCCTGAAAGATGATGCTGTGAAAATGCTACACTCAATATGCCAGCAAATTTGGAAAACTCAGCAGGGGCCACAGGACTGAAAAAGGTCAGTTTTCATTCCAATCCCAAAGAAAGGCAATTCCAATGAATGCTCAAACTACTGCACAATTGCACTCATCTCACATGCTAGCAAAGTAATACTCAAAATTTGCCAAGTAAAAAAAAAAAAAAAAAATTTGCCAAGTCAGGCTTCAACAGAACGTGAACCAAGAACTTCCAGATGTTCAAGCTGGATTTAGAAAAGGCAGGGGGACCAGAGATCAAATTGCCAACATCTGTTGGATCGGACATGAGTCTGAGTGAACTCTGGGAGTTGGTGATGGACAAGGAGGCCTGGCGTGCTGCAATTCATGGGGTCGCAAAGAGTCGGACATGGCCGAGCGACTGAACTGAACTGTTGGATCATCAAAAACTAAGACAGTTCCAGAGAAAAATCTACTTTTGTTTTACTGAGTACACCAAAGCCTTTGACTGTGTGGATCATAATAAACTGTGGAAAATTCTTAGAGATGGGAATAACAGACCACCTGATCTGCCTCCTGAGAAATCTGTGTGCAGATCAAGAAGCAACAGTTAGAAAAGGACATGGAGCAACACACTGGTTCAAAATCGGGAAAGGAGTTTATCAAGGCTGTATATTGTCACACTGCTAGTTTAACTTATATGCAGAGTACATTATGCAGAATGCCGGGCTGGATGAAACACAAGATAGAATCAAGAATGCAGGAAGAAATGTCAATAATCTTGGAAACACAGATAACACCACCCATATGGTAGAAAGCAAAGAATAACTAAAGAGCCTCTTGATGAAAGTGAAAGAGAAGAGTTAAGAAGTTGTATTAAAACTCAACATTCAGAAAACTAAGATCATGACATCATGTCCCATCCCTTCATGACAAATAGATGAGGAAACGATGGAAACAGTGAGAGAGTTTATTTTGGGGGGCTCCAAAATCACTGCAGATGGTGACTGCAGTCATGAAATTAGAAGAAGCTTGCTCTTGGAAGAAAAGCTATGACCAACCTAGACAACATATTAAAAAACAGAGACATTACTTTACCAACAAAGTTTCATTTTGTCAAAGCTATGGTTTTTCCAGCAGTCATGTATGAATGTGAGAGTTAGATTATACAGAAAGCTGAGCACTGAAGAACTGATGTTTTTGAACTGTGGTGTTGGAGATTACTCTTGAGAGTCCCTTAGACTGCAAGGGGACCCAAACAGGCCATCCTAAAGAAAATCAGTCCTGAATATTCATTGGAAGGACTGATTCTGAAACTGAAACTTCAATACTTTGGCTACCTGATGTGCAGAATTGATTCATTTGAAAAGACCCTGATGCTGAGAATGAGGGTGAGAAGTTATGACAGAGGATGAGATGGTTGAATGGCATCACCAAGGAGATGGACATGAGTTTGAGTAGCCTTCAGGAACTGGTGATGGACAAGGAAGCCTGGAGTGCTGCAGTCCATTGGTTGCAAGATTCAGACATGACTGATTGACTGAACTGAACTGAACTCAGTGAACTGCAGTCACTCTCTTCAGTGATTTTGAAATCTAAGAAAATGAAGTGATGGGACTGGATGTCACGATCTTTGTTTTTTGAAGGTGGAATTTTAAGTCAGCTTTTTCTCTCTCCTCTTTCACGTTCATCAAGAAGCTCTTTAGTTCCTTTTCATTTTCTGCCATAATGGTGGTGTCATCTGCATATCTGAGATTACTAATATTTCTCACAGCAATCTTGATTCCGGCTTGTGATTCATTCAACCCAGCATTTTGCATTGTGTACTCTGGTACTCTGCATGCAAATTAAATAAGCAGGGTGACAGTATACAGCCTTTATATATTCCTTTCCCAATTTTGAACCAGGCCATTGTTCCATTTCCAGTTCTAATTGTTGCTTCTTCATCTGCGTACAGATTTCTCTGGAGGCAGGTAAGATGGTCTGGTATTCAAATCTCTTGTATAATTTCCATAGTTTGCTGTGATCCAAACCAAATATTTGATGTAGTCAATAAATAAGAAGTAGACATTTTTCTGGAACTCTCTTGTTTTTTCTATTATCCAACTTATGTTGACAATTTGATCTCTGGTTCTTGTGCCTTTCCTGAATTCAATTTGAACATCTGGAATTTCTCAGTTCACGTACTGTTAAAGCCTGGCTTGGAAAATTTTGACCATTACTTTGTGAGATGAGTGCAATTGTGCAAAAGTTTGAACATTCTTTAGCATTGCCTTTCTTCAGGATTGGAATGAAAACTGACATTTTTCAGTCCTGTGGCCACTGCTGAGTTTTCCAAATTTGCTGGCATATTGAATGCAGCACTTTCAAAGCATCATCTTTCAGGATTTGAAAAAGCTCAACTGGAATTCCATCACCTCCACAAGTTTTGTTCCTAGTGATGCTTCCTAATGCCCACTTGACTTCTCATTCCTTGATATCTGGCTCTAGGTGAGTGATCACACCATCATTGTTATCTGGGTCATGATGATCTTTTTTGTATAGTTCTTCTGTGTATTTTTGCAATCTTTTCATAATATCCTCTTCTTCTTTTAGGTCTATAACATTTCTGACTTTATTTTGCCCATCTTTGCTTGAAATGTTCCCTTGGTATCTCTAATTTTCTCGAAGAGATCTCTAGTCTTTCCCCTTCTATTGTTTTTCTCTGTTTCTTTGCATTGATCACTGAGGAAGAGTCTTATCTCTCCTTACTATTCTTCGGAATTCTGCATTCAAATGGGTATATCTTTCCTTTCTCATTTGCCTTTAGCTTCTCTTCTTTTCTCAGCTATTTGTAAGGCTTCCTCAGATGCCCATTTTGCCTTTTTTTATTTATTTTTTTAGGTTGGTTTTGATCATTGCCTTCTGTACAATGTTATGAACCCCCATCCACAGTTCTTCAGGCATTCTATCAGATCTAATCCTTTGAATCCATTTGTCACTTCCACTCTACAATCATAAGAGATTTGATTTAGTTTTTACCTGAATGGTCTAGAGGTTTTCCCTACTTTCTTCAACTGAAGTCTGAATTTGCCAATAAGGGGTTCATGTTCTGAGCCACAGCCAGCTCCTTGTCTGGTTTTGCTGACTGTATAGAGCTCCTCCATCTTTGGCTGCAAAGAATATAATCAATTTCATTTTGGTATCAACCATCTGGTGATGTCCAAGTGTAGAGTATTCTCTTTTGTTTTTGGAAGAGAATGTTTGCTATGACATATGTGTTCTCTTGGCAAAGTTCTATAAGTCTTTGCCCTGCTTCATTTTGTACTCCAAGGCCAAACTTGCCTGTTACTTTGGGTATCTCTTGACTTTTGCATTCCTACTTTTGCATTCCAGTCCCCTATGATGAAAAGGACTTTTTTTTTTTTTTTCCCCCCTTTTGGTGTTAGTTCTAGCAGGTCTTGTAGGTCTTCATAAAACTGTTCAACTTCATCTTCTTCAGCATGACTGTTTGGGTCATAGATTTGAATTACTGTCATTTTGAATGGTTTGCCTTGGAAATGAACAAACATCATTCTGTCATTTTCCTCAGTATCAAAAGATAGTATAATAGTCAGTAGAGAAATGAGGCCTATGACTTTCCCTTCACTATTACAAAGATTTTGCATTACAATTATTATTCCAGTAAATCATTAAATAGGTGTTTCAAATTTTTCTTTTATGGTAGAAATGATTTTCACATTATTTTGATATCACGTGAACATGACCTCAGAAGTGCAAATGTGACCTTGAGATGCCTTTTCACTTTTATTTAGTGAACAGAGACCGGAATCCTCAGATTCATGCACACATTCAACACTCTGCAATTCAAATGTGTTTGAAACTCTGTTAGGAAGTAATAAGACTTTAGCCACATTTCCCACAGCACTTTGGGGTACTGCTGCTTCACGAGATTTTCTCTAAAGTAACGTTTCAAAATCAGCCACAAAAGCTCTTATTCTAGATCATTCTGGCATTTGACCTTTGTAAACTTACACACATTAAAAAAAAATAAAAAAGGAAATGCTAAGAGAGACCCTTATCTATTTCAAACTGCAGTTATACCCACAAGCTACAGAGATATCGTGACCTATAAAGTTCAGAGTTGTGTTGATTCTTCCTAACAATTACCCACAGTTATTATGATTTTTCTGCCATCACTAAAAAACATCATTGCTGAGATAACTGCTCCAGTTTGAGATCATGGAAGATTTAACAAATAACCCATATAAAAGATTGGGAGAAGAGGTTGATTTGATTACTGCCATTTCAAAGTGCTAATTGACCAAGTGATAAGATGTCTCATTCTCTCTGAATCTTTATCAGTATTCAGACACTCTTCACAATGTTTTATCCTGGTATAGTTCTTTGAAAAAAAAATTTTTTTTCTTCTTCTTCTTCATTTAAATTGGGTCTGAGATGGCCAATGTCCAATCTAATTATGTGATAATAAGTGTTAATGACAGTATTATCAGATGGTAACTGGGCTTCATTAATGTGTCTCATTATGAGTCTCAGTCTCTTGTGGAAGGTTTGAAGGAAGGACTTTGGGTGTTCCAAATTATATAGGAATATAACATTTATGGATCCATAGCCAGGGGAAAAGAAGGTATCAGAGACATACTTAAGCTTTTTCTACAGGCTTTTCTTTCCCAAATATAAACAGTCATCAATCCTTCATAAAATTCACCACAGACCTTTAACATAATGACCAAAATAAATAAGGCCCTGATTAGATAAATACTGTGTAAGACCATGTGAGCTGCCAATGTTAACATACTTTGGTAGAGGTATACAGGAGTTCATGTACGAAACACTTCCAGCCTGTTTACTTATCAACAGGTTCAAACCAGTTAGATGGAGGAAACAAAAATATTTTTAACTGGGTCCACCTACACAAGTATTAATATTCGAAGGGTAATTATAAAGTTGTCATAGATTACAATTCTTAATGCATCCAAGTCAACTTCTTATAACTTCTATTTGAGATAATTGTGTGTGTATGTGTGTTTGTGTGAAGCATATATTAACAGCTAACTTGCTGTAAGTAAAGAGAGTTGAGTGAAAATCACTCAGTCGTGTCTGACTCTTTGTGACCCAAGGGACTATACTGTTCATGGAATTCTACAGGCCATAATACTGAAGTCGGTAACCACTTCCTTCTCCAGGGGATCTTCTCAACCCAAGGACTGAACCCAGGTCTCCCACATTGCAGGCAGATTCTTTGCCATCTGAGCCATGAAGGAAGCAGTGCAGTGAAAGTGAAGTTTTGCTCAGTCATGTCTGGCTCTTTGTAACCCCATGGACCATAGAGTCCATGGAAATCTCCAGGTCAGAATACTGGAATGGGTAGCTGTTCCTTTCTCCAGGGAATCTTCCTACAGACTGAACCCAGGTCTCCCGCATTGCAGGCAGATACTTTACCAGCTGAGCCACCAGGAAAGCCCAAGAATACTGGAGTGCATAGCCTGTTCCTTCTCCAGCAGATTTTCCCAACTTGGGAATCAGACAGGGGTCTCCTGAATTGCAGGTGGATTCTTTACCAGCTGAGGTACCAGGGAAGACTGCTATAAGATCCAACTAAAACTTTAAAGTTTACTTATGACCAAAATTTTGTCTTATTAATATGACCTAGATTAAAAATATGTGGGTAAAACATATCTATCCCACACTTTTATAGTTTTGAGAAATAAAACTTTGCTGTGGCAACAGAACACTCCCCCCCCCCCACCCCACTCCACCCGAGGAAGAATTAGCCCTGTTGAATAGACAAATGTAACTCAATCACCAGAGATGCTACCAGGGCTGCACTGTAATAGGATGTTAAATGGAATATGTTATTATATTTTAAAAGTAGAGACTAGGTTAAGGTTTATATTTGCACTTGTGAGTATGCATGATTGCTTTCTTATATCTAATAAAAGTTTTAAATAAGACTTGAACTTTCTCAAGGCCCAGGAAAGAATAATAAAGACACATATGATATGTTTCAATATTTAAAAGTTATAAATAAAGTTAAACTATGACATAAAATATGCTTTGTCTCCCACTTTGACAAATATACCTTCTTAATTAAAGCCAGATTTGAACTACAGTTCCTGGATATTCAGAATTCAACATCAGATTCTGGGGACAGTGAGTTGGCCTGCAGACATTGTCTCATAGATGCCTTCGATGCAGGAGTTCATTGACCCATCTAAGCTCAGTCTACTACCATACCTCCTACAAAAAACTTCTTATTAGTCCCTATGGTCTCTAGTTTTCCACATTGTACATGTAACCTGTCTGACAGAGCTAGGGGAGAGGAACATGGATCCTGTAAGCAGTCTCAAATCTAAATCTCAAAGTACCACAGCATGATCTAGAAAAGTGGGAGCAAACTGATGTCTTTAGCTCCCACTAGCCCCATCCCCTTGGCCGTATAAATTTGTCGTTCTATGGGGAGGAAGATGGCCAAAGGAACAGTCATAACGAAGGCCTCTATTAGCCCAGACCCACTCCAGTGTTCTTGCCTGGAGAATCCCAGGGACAGTAGAGCCTGGTGGGCTGCCGTCTATGGGGTCGCACAGAGTCAGACATGACTGAAGTGACTTAGCAGCAGCAGCTATTAGCCCAGAGCCCAAGGCAGGCTCTTCTCTGACTCAAGGCTACAGCATTAGTTTTTAAAATATATATTGTCACTTGTTTGTTACCACAGACTGATTGCAATTAAATACTGCTACAATGGAAAGATAATGGTCTGCATAATGGAGGGATCATTTGTTAGCTTATTCAGTAAGAAGAGTAGGTCTTTTTATAGAAAGAATCTGCTGCTCCTGCTGCTAAGTTGCTTCAGTCATGTCCGACTCTGTGCGACCCCATAGACGGCAGCCCACCAGGCTCCCCCGTCCATGGGATTCTCCAGGCAAGAACAGTGGAGTGGGTTGCCATTTCCTTCTCCAATGCATGAAAGTGAAAAGTGAAAGTGAAGTCGCTCAGTCGTGCCCGACTTTTAGAAAGTATCTAAAACCCTCCAAAACCACTTCTCTATTCACAGATGCATTTCTTCCATGCTAGAAAGCAAGTAATATGGTGTAGTGATCAGAAGGAAGACAAATAAAAACAAATAGCAATAAAGAGGAAAAGAGAGAGCCCAAACTTCACATACTTGCAGAGACCGTTCTAGAGGAGAAGCTAAGGAATAGATATTGATGTATGTACTTGGAACAAGTGCATATAGAAAAACTAAAATTTAATAAAAATATCCTGGGGAAAATATTTGTAGGAAAACAAGACATTGTAGAATATAAGAAAATTGGATACCAGAAAGGAAAATATTGATTAGACCAATGTCATTCCCTTAGGCACTCTGATTAATATGAGTTCTTTAACCAGAGCAAAACTAGAGATTAACATCAGAAGGCCCGGTATAACTTTTTTATTTCATTGTATATAGTTATGTTGATCAATTATATAGGCTTTGATTCAGAATACAAGTTCATTTAAATCTTGGTAGATACATCTTATCTACTTATGATTTCTGGGTTAAAGAAACAAAGCCTCTTCCATCTAGTGCAGTAATTGAATATTTGGACTAGATGATAATTACATGTCTATTGCCATAACAATTCTCATCACAGTAAGGCAGTTTGCATAGCAGTTAATAAAGCTTTCAATGCATATTGTTTCGACTAAGTGTTTTCTGTTAACCAGCAACACACCACAGAGGTAATAATAGGGATTTCATATGGACAATTTATAGAAATGGAAATTTACTACTTCTGTATCAAATTCACTTCTAAACATGGTATGTTTTATTTTTATTTTAAATTTATTTATTTTAATTGGAGGCAATTACTTTACAATAGTATGATGGGTTTTGCCATACATCAGTATGTATCACGGAGAAGGCAATGGCACCCCACTCCAGTACTCTTGCCTGGAAAATCCCATGGAGGAGCCTGGTGGGCTGCAGTCCATGAGGTCGTGAAGAGTCAGACATGACTAAGAGACTGCACTTTCATTTTCACTTTCATGCATTGGAGAAGGCAATGGCAACCCACCCCAGTGTTCTTGCCTGGAGAATCCCAGGGATGGTGGAGCCTGGTGGGCTACCGTCTATGGGGTTGCACAGAGTTGGACACGGCTGAAGTGACTTAGCAGTATGTATCAGCCACAGGTATACATGTGTCCCCTCATCCTTAACACCCCCTCCCACCTCCCTCCACACTATATCTGTTAAACATGATATATTTTAGATAAACATTTACTCTTACCATGAGTAAAATATTTCTTCCAGGCAAGTAAGAGGACTTTATATCATTATTCTCATGCGCCAAATAACATTTTTTAAGGTTTTTTTTTCTTTTTTTTTTACCAGTGTATTCTTAATTTACAGTAAAACGTTTTTCATCAAGCTTAGACTATTTCCATGTATAGGCTTGAAGTCCTTTAAGATCCAGTGTGTGTGTTAACTAGTTGTATTCATTTGACTCTTTGCAACCTGGTGGACTGTAGCCCACCACGCTCCCCTGTCCATGGGATTTCCCAGGAAAGAATACTGCAGTGGATTGCCATTCCCTTCCACAAGGGATCTTCCTGACCCAGGTATTGAACCTGGGTCTCCTACGTTGCAGGTAAATGCTTTAACTTCTGAGCCACCAATAGTCACCTCCTAATTCCATCCTCTTTTTGCATAAAAAATTTACAATAAAACGTAAATAAATTGGGAGTTAGTCATGGGTCTCACGAAAGTCACACAAATACCATTGCTTACATTTCTCAAAAAAGATATATTTTACTTATTGCAATATATAGAAAACACCATGCTTAGAACTCTCTTAGAAAGAACTCCATTTAAATTTTATCTGCTTAATGTTTCATGTTATTATAAAGGCAAAAGCCATTTAAAATGTACAAAAATATATAAAAAAATATAAAAAGATGCCATCACTGCCCATAATTTTTGGTCCAAGAATGGTTAGAAATATGCAGACAGCACATTGTATTTAAGCAGTCTACTGCAGGTAGTAGACAAAATCAGACTTCACCACCCTCCAAAGGCTGGTATCCAAAACTTCTCACCGTAAAATAAAAAAAGTCTCACCTCCTGAAAAAAGACTAAGTAAGTGTGTTAAAATTAATATGATTTAGTACTTTGAATATAGAAAAAAATTTCAATTTTTATCTCTTGGTTTCCTAAATTCACAAATATAGTTTGTAAATTATTTTCAAAGAATAACAAAATGTAGAAGCTATCTGCACTTTTGGAAGGTATCAAATATAAACTGTTGATAAATATATGGAAAGTAAATGGGAAAGATTTGTGGGCATGGAGCACAGGGTTATATTCTTAGTTCTGACTTGAGCTGTAGCAGTTGTATTTACTATATTTAGTGACAGATATATTTATTAATGGGCTTCCTTAGTGACTCAGATGGTAAAATATCTGCCTGCAATGCAGGAGACTTACATTTGATCACTGGTTCAGAAAGATCCCCTGGAGAAGGGAATGGTTACCGACTCCAATATTCTTGCCTGGAGAATTCCATTGACAGAGGAGCCTGTCGGTCTATGGTCAGTCCATGGGGTTGCAAGTTGGACATGAGTGACTGATTAACACTAATCACTATACTTACTAATGGGTAAAGAACCTGCTTGCCAGTGCAGGACATGTAAGAGATGCTGGTTTGATCCCTGGGTTGGGAAGAGGTTCCTGAAGGAGGGCATGGAAACCCACTCCAGTATTCTTGCCTAGATCCCATGGGCAGAGGAACTTGGCGGACTGCAGTCCACTGGGTCTCAGAGTAGGACATGACTTAGCAGTGCCTGCATGCATGCATACATACTTACTAATTCTTCAAGTGAACTATTATCCCTCTCATTTTGTTGATGAAGATTGTGGAGTTGCATCTCCTGAGGTTTCAAAATGACTTACAGGGTGATGAATTTTGTCATACTTGCCGGCTAGTCCATCCATCTCCCTATCCTTCACCTCTTGGAGCAAAAAAGAACAGTCCATGAGACTGAAGTTATTGAGTCTGTCTCCTCCCCTTCGTTGCCTTGTGATGGAGAGTGGCAACCTCATGGGGCTTACAGGTAGAGCAGATCCACATTTATAATTAACAGGCCTATGACAGTTTTGTGAAATCAGTCAAAAAATCAATCACCTTCATTGAAGAACTTCTCATGTATTTCCCGAAACAGATTACTTAGAGCAAAAATTAAGTGAGTCCTTATTTTATCTTAAACACAAAAAGTGCTTAAAATAACACAAAACTCCTTATTCAACTGTGTTTTGAGATGTGATGATGGATGAAAAGAGATCTAAAGAGTTCATCAGCCGTCTAGGGATTTGTCCATCTCTGTATAGAAGTCTTCAAAAATAAACTTATTAGTTTTAGGATGGATGATCATAAGAATAACATTTCAAGGCCTATGTGGGAGTTGTTTTACCTGTTAGTAACTCTTTTTTAATGTGGGAAGTACCTCTTTCTGACTTGACATTAAAGTACCCATATTTCTGTAGAAGTGCTTTGACCTTTAGCAGTGTGGTATGATCAAAGGTATTATAAACTGATATGAGTTTAAAAAGAAGCCACATGGGCTTTTCAGAGTTTTAGAACTAGATATTTGTTTGCAAAAATAGCACCCGTCTATTTTGAGCACAGATTTTGAAACAACTCACTGAGATACAAGCCTATCCTTTGGGGAAAATAATCAATGCACACACATATATACCACGCCACAACCCTGCACACACACATGACACAAGCTCACACATCTGATTTTCTGAAACTTTTCTTTCAAAAATGAATATTTCAGGAATAAAATTGACGGGAAAAAAAGACATATTTACATTATATAAAAAACCAAAAAGTTGGGGTTTTATCAATTTGAAGATGCTCATTAATTTGACAAAGACAAAATATAATAACAGTTTTAAACTTATAATTTTAATTTTTAGCAATTAAAAAAATGTATTCTATGTCCTGAAAATTCTATGTCCAGTACAACAACATAATCACAGGAAACATGCCGAGAATATAATTAAGGGGTTGGACATTTAAAACAGATATATTCTGAAAATAAAAAGTTTCAGAGGAAAAAGAACCAGACTTTATTTCCATGGTTCTAATTGGCTAACTGAGATGCAATAAATAAATAAATAAAGACCTTACATATTTGCTAAAAGTCTCATTTCTGTTGCTCAGTCGTGTCTGACTCTTTGTGACCCCATGGACTGCAGCATGCCAGGCTTCCTTGCCCATCACCAACACCTGGAATTGCTCAAACTCATGTCCATTCACTTGGGGATGCCATCCAAACATCTCAACCTTTGTTGTCCCCTTCTCCTCCTGCCTTCAGTCTTTCCCAGCATCAGGATCTTTTCCAATGAGTCAGTTTTTCAAATCAGGTGGCCAAAGTATTGGAGTTTCAGCTTCAGCATCAGTCCTTCCAATGAATATTCAGGACTGATTTTCCATAGAATGGACTGGTTTGATCTCCTTGCAGGCCAATGGACTCTCAAAAGTCTTCTCAAACACCACAGTTCAAAAACATCAATTCTTTGGTGTTCAGGTTTCTTTATAGTCCAACTCTCACATCTATACATGGCTATTGGAAAAACCATAGCTTTGACTAGACAAACCATTGTTGGTAGGGTAATAATCTGCTTTTTAATACGCTGTCTACTTGGTCTTTAGCTTTTCTTCCAAGGAGCAAACGTCTTTTAATTTCATGGCTACAGTCACCATCTGAAGTAATTTTGGAGCCTCCAAGAATAAAATATGTCCCTGTTTCTATTGTTTCCTCATCTATTTGCCATGAAGTGATGGCCCAAGATGTCATGATCTTAGTTTTCTGAACTGAGTTTTAAGACAACTTTTTCACTCTCTTCTTTCACTTTAATCAAGAGGCTCTTCAGTTATTTTTCACTTTCTGCCATAAGGGCAGTGTCATCTGCATATCTGAGGTTATTGGTATTTCTCCTGGCAATCTTGATTCCAGCTTGTGCTTCTTCCAGGCCAGAGTTTTGCATGATGTACTCTGTATATAATTTAAATAAGCAGGGTAACAATATACAGCTTTGACATACTTCTTTCCCAATTTAGAACTAGTCTGTTGTTCCATGTCCAGTTCTAACTGTTGCTTCCTGAACTGCATACTGATTACACAGAAGGCAGGTAAGGTGGTCTAGTATTCCCATCTCTTTAAGAAATTTCCACAGTTTGCTGTGTTCCACATAGTCAAAGTCATTGGCATAGTCAATAAAGCATAAATAGATGTTTTTCTGCAACTCTCTTGCTTTTTCAATGATGCAGTGGGTGGTGGCAATGTGATCTCTGGTTCCTCTGCCTTTACTAAATCCAGCCTGAACATCTGGAAGTTCATGGTTCATGTAAAGTTTAAGCCTGGCTTGGAGAATTTTGAGCTTTACTTTACTAGCATGTGAGATGAGTGCAATTGTGCAGTAGTTTGAGCATTCTTTGGCATTGCCTTTCTTTAAGATTGGAATAAAAACTGAACGTTTTCAGTAGTTTTCCAGATTTGCTGGCATATTGAATGCAGCACTTTCCCAGCATCATCTTATAGGGTTTGAAATAGCTCAACTGGAATTATATCCCATCCAATAACTTTGTTCATAATGATGGTTCCTCAGGCATTCCAAGATGTCTGGCTCTAAGTGATCACACCATCATTGTTATCTGGGTCATGATGATCTTTTTGGTATAGTTCTGTATATTCTTCCCACCTCTTTTTAATATCTTCTGCTTCTTTTAAGGCCATACCATTTTTGTCCTTTACTGCGCCCACCTGCTTGAAATGTGCCCTTAGTATCTCTAATTTTCTTGAAGAGATCTCTAGTCTTTCCCATTTTATTGTTTTCCTCTAATTCTTTGCATTGATCACTGAGAAAGTCTTTCTTATCTCTCCTTGCTATTCTTTGGAACTCTGCATTCAAATGGGTATATCTTTCCTTTTCTCTTTTGCCTTTAGCTTCTCTTCTTTTCTCAGCTATTTGTAAGGCCTCCTCAGACAACCAGTTTCCTTTTTTGTGTTTCTTTTTTGGGGGGAATGGTGTTGATCACTGCCTCCTTTACAATGTCACAAACCTTTGTCCATAGTTCTTCAGGCACTCTGTCTATCAGATCTAATCCATTGAATCTGATTGTCACTTCCTTCGTATAATTGTAATGGATTTGACTTAGGTCATACCTGACTGGTTTTCCCTATTTTCTTCAATTTAAGTCTCAATTTTGCAATAAGGAGTTCATGATCTGAGCCACAGTCATCTCTCATTCTTGTGTTTGCTGACTGTATAGAGCCTCTCCATCTTTGGCTGCAAAGAATATAATCAATCTGATTTCAGTATTCACCATCTGGCTAAAAGTCTAATGTTCTATATATATATATACTATGTATATATATATAATGTATATGTATGTTTGTGTGTATATATATATATGTATATATATACACATATATATGGCTCAGAGGGTAAAGCGTTTGCTTACAATATGGGAGACCCGGGTTCAATCCCTGGGTTGAGAAGACACCTTTGAGAAGGAAATGGCACCCCACTCCAGTACTCTTGCCTGGAAAATCCCATAGGGAACCCTGGTAGGCTACAGTCCATGGGGTTGCAAAGAGTTGGACACAACTGAGCGACTTCGCTTCACTTCATATATATATATATAATGCATGCATGCATGTACAGTTGATTCAGTCATGTCCAACTCTTTGAAGGTGCTCATAAAACCCTATATACTGTAGCCCACCAGAGTCTTCTGTCCATGGTATTCTCCAGGCAAGAATATTGGAGTGGATTGCGCTATGCCCTTCTTCAGGGTATCTTCACAACACAGGGATCAAATATGGGTTTCCTGCTTTGGAGGTGGATTCTTTATTGTTCAGTCACAGGGGAAGACCTTATATTTTGCATACATACAAATATATACATATATATGTACATATGCTTGCAGATTTAATAAATGTCAACATTCTTAATTTTAAAGAAATTAAAAATGTGAGTTATAGAAGCAGCCACTTTAATATTTTGCTTTAATGGTGAAACACATTTTTATAAGATTAAATTACATACAGTAGCTTACTATTTCATCAGGATAATCTTATGGTTACCACAAAAACAAAATAGAGGTGCTTTAATCCTTACAAAAATTCAAATATTTTCATCACACGTAAAAAGGACAAACATTTTCATTACTGCAAGTTAGTGGTAAAGAACCTGTCTGCTAATGCAGGAGACACAAGAGACATGGGTTCGATCCCTGGGTGGGGAAGATGCCATGGAGCAGGAAATGGTAACCCACTCCAGTATTCTTTCCTGGGAATCCCATGGAGAAAGAAGCCTGGTGGGCTACAGTACCTGGGGTCACAAAGAGTCAGATATGATTAAAGCAACTTAGCACAGCACCCAAAATATGTAGTCTAATAAGGTACATAGTATAAGGTCATTCTCCACCTTGGGAAAGGAAAATGTACGGCAATGATGACAAATGGAATTGACTTCAGTCTTTCCTTTGTGTGTAGTAAAAAAATTGGCCTTTATCATAGAGAGCTCTGGCCTTGCCCTCAGCTTCTGGGAGGTAATCTATATCATACTTGATGGGAGTTATATATAGTGGCTGAGCATGTCTTAAATCTCAGCAAGAATAACAATTAACACTGGATGAATGTATGTAACCACCTGAACTCAATCCCTACCTAGGGTTTTAATGCACCTTTTAAAAATAATACAGATTTCATCGTATTTCATAAATACCATTTTAATACCCACCGTTACCAATTAAATAGCTTGCAAGTGCTCACTGAATATACGTCAGGAATTTCTACAAATTAAAACTTTTGACATA
Source organism: Oryx dammah (assembly GCF_014754425.2). Taxonomy (NCBI): domain Eukaryota; kingdom Metazoa; phylum Chordata; class Mammalia; order Artiodactyla; family Bovidae; genus Oryx; species Oryx dammah. The sequence goes on from NW_024070204.1 coordinate 19,129,538, forward strand.
TTTGATATAATTGTATTAAAATGTCTTAATGACCTGGATAATCACAATGGTGTGGTCACTCACCTAGAGCCAGACATCCTGGAGTGTGAAATCATGTGGGCCTTAGGAAGCATTTCTAAAAATAAAGCTAGTGGAGGTGATAGAATTCTAGCTCAGCTATTTCAAATCCTAAAAGATGATGCTGTCAAAGTGCTGCACTGAGTATACCATTAAATTTGGAAAACTCAGCAGTGGCCAGGAGTGGAAAAGCTCAGTTTTCATTACAATCCCAAAGAAGGGCAATGTTGCTGCTGCTGCTGCTGCTAAGTCGCTTCAGGCGTGTCCGATTCTGTGAGACCCCATGGACGGCAGCCCACTAGGCTTCTCTGTCCCTGGGATTCTCCAGGCAAGAACACTGGAGTAGGTTGCCATTTCCTTCTCCAATGCATGAAAGTGAAAAGTGAAAGTGAAGTCACTCAGTTGTGTCCGACTCTTAGTGACCCCATGGACTGCAGCCTTCCAGGCTCCTCCTTCCATGGGATTTTCCAGGTAAGAGTACTGGAGGGGGTTGCCATTGCCTTCTCCAAGGGCAATGCTAAAGAATGTTCAAACTTCTTCACAAATGCACTCATTTCACATGCTAGCAAGGTAATGCTCAAAATCCTTCAAGCTAGGCTTCAGCAGTACTTGAACTGAGAACTTCTAGATGTACAAATTGGATTTAGAAAAGGCCAAGGAACCAGAGATTAATGGCTAACATCCACTGGATCATAGACAAAGCAAGAGAATTACAGAAAAACATCTACTTCTGCTTCACTGACTATAGTAAAGCCTTTACTGTGTAGATCACAACATACTGTGGGAAGATTCTAAAAGAGATGGGAATACCAGACCACCTTACCTGCCTCCTGAGAAATCTGTATGCAAGTCAGGAAGCAACAGTTATAACCGAGCATTGAACAATAGACTGACTGGCTCAAAATTGGAAAAGGAGTACATCAAAGTTGTATCTTGCTCATTTAACTTCCATGCACAGTATATCATACAAAAGCCAGGCTGGATGAATCAAAGGCTGGAATCAAGATTTCTGGGAGAAATATGAATAGCCTCAGATATGCAGATGACACCTCCCTAATGGCAGAACGTGAAGAGGAACTAAAGAGGTTTATGATGATGGTGAAAGAGGAAAGAGTGGAAAAGTTGGCTTAAAATCAACATTCAAAAAAGTAAGATCATGGCATCTGATCCCATCACTTCATGTCAAATAGATGGGGAAACAATGGAAACAGTGACAGAATTTATTTTCTTGGGCTCCAAGATCACTGCAGATAGTGATTGCAACCATTAAATTAAAAGACGCTTGCTCCTTGGAAGAAAACTTATGACAAACCTAGACAGCATATTAGAAAGCAGATACATTATTTTGCCAACAAAGGTCCATGTAGTCAAAGCTATGGTTTTTCCAGTAGTCATGTATGTATGTGAGGGTTGGACCTATAGAAGCCTGAGCACTTAAGAACTAATGCTTTTGAACTGTTGTGTTTGAGAAGACTCTTAAGAGTCCCTTAGACTGCAAAGAGATCAAACCAGTCAATCCTAAAACAAATCAAACTTGAATATTCACTGAAAGGACTGATGATGAAGCTGAAGCGCCAAATCTTTAACCACCTGATGCAAAAAGAACTGACTCATTGGAAGATATCCTGATTCTGGGAAAGATTGAAGGCAGGAGGAGAAAGGGGTGCCAGAGGCTGAGATGGTTAGATGTCATCATCTACTCAATGGACATGAGTTTGAGCAAACTCCAGGAGATAGTGAAGGGTGGGGAAGCCTGGCATGTTGCAGTCCATGGGGCTGCAAAGAGTTAGACACAGCTGAGTGACTGAACAATAAAAACTAAATTATTTATTAAAAAAATAGAATCAGGAATGTATGTAATATCCAGACTTTCTTCTGGCAACTAGCAAAAGATGATAGAGTAGACAATACTGTCATCTTAGCAAAGTTTTATATTCTAGAGGGGTTATATTGCATAATAATTCATATATTTAACTGTAGAAATCAACTGTATGCATGTAAAAAATGCTATGCCACTTTCTAGTAGGAAAAACTTCAAAATATTATTTAATTCCCATTCCTATGGGCATATGTTTTTGCCATTATACCACATACATTTGCTGTGAAGCACACAAAAGCTCACATGCAATGCTCTTAGAAGAGTGCCTGATACATATTACACAATAAATAAATATGGCATATTTGAATAAAAATATTGTTATATAATTAATGTTCAAAGTGAATATCTCATATGAAAAAGGAAAAACAGATAAAAGAAAAAAGGAAAAGAATAGCTTTTCTTGAAATATATTTGACCCATGAACTATACCTGGTAGCTCAGCTAGTAAAGAATCCACCTGTAATGCAGGAGATCCTGGTTCTCCTCCTGGGTTGGGAAGATCCTCTACCCAATTCAATATTCTTGGGCTTCCCTGATGGCTCAGCTGGTAAATAATCTTCTTGCAATGTGGGAGACCTGGGTTTGATCCCTAGTTTGGGAAGATCCCTTGGAGAATGATACAGCTACTCACTCCAGTATTCTGGCCTGGAGATTTCCATGGACTGTATGGTCCATGGGGTCCAAAGGGTCCGACAGAACTGAGGGAAACTTTCATTTTTACTTTACAGCTTTCCTCCTGGCTCAGCTGTTAAAGAATTTGCCTGCAATGCCGGAGACCTGGATTTGACCCCTGGGTTGAGAAATTCCCCTGGAGAAGGGAATGTCTACCCACTACAGTATTCTGGCCAGGAGAATTCCATGGACTATATAGTCTATTCTGAGATTGCATCCAAGTACTGCATTTCAGACTCTTCTGTTGACCATGATGGCTACTCCTTTTCTTCTAAGGGATTCCTGCCCACAATAGTAGATATAATGGTCATCTGAGTTGAATTCACCCATTCCAGTCAATCTTAGTTCACTGATTCCTAGAATGTCGATGTTCAATCTTGCCATCTCCTGTTTGACCACTTCCAATTTGCCTTGATGCATGGACCTAACATTCCAGGTTCCTATGCAATATTGCTCTTTACAGCATCAAACACTGGTTCTATCACCAGTCCCATCCACAACTGAGTATTGTTTTTGCTTTGGCTGCATCCCTTCATTCTTTCTGGAGTTATTTCTCCACTGATCACCAGTAGCATATTGGGCACTCACCTACCTGGTGAATTCATCTTTCAGTGTCCTATCTTTTTGCCTTTTCATGCTGTTCATGAGGTTCTCAAGGCAAGAATACTGAAGTGGTTTGCCATTCCTTTCTCCAGTGGACAACATTTCTGTCAGATCTCTCCACCATGACCAGTCTGTTTTGGGTGGCCCCACATGGCATGGCTTAGTTTCATTGAGTTAGACAAGGCTGTGGTCCATGTGATAGGATTGGCTAGCTGTCTATGATTGTGGTTTCCATCTGTCTGCCGTCTGATGCCCTCTCTCAGTGCCTAGTGTCTTACTTGGGTTTCTCTTACCTTGGACGTGGGGTAGCTCCTCTCAGCCACCACCCCATACCTTGGCCGTGGTGTAGTCCCTTTTGTCACGCTCTTACGCTGTCTGTCTCAGCCGCCGCAATTACACAGGGACAACATCAGATGGTCAACACTGAAACCAGATTATTATATTCTTTGCAGTCAAACATGGAGAAGCTCTATACAGTCAGCATAAACAAGACTGGGAGCTGACTGTGGCTCAGATCATGGACTCCTTATTGCCAAATTCAGACTTAAATTGAAGAAAGTAGGGAAAACCACTAGATCATTCAGGTATGACCTAAATCAAATCCGTTGTGACTATACAGTGGAAGTGAGAAATAGAATTAAAGGACTAGATCTGACAGACAGTGCCTGATGAACTATGGATGAAGGTTCATGACATTGTACAGGAGACAAGAATGAAGACCATCCCCAAGAAGAAGAAATGCAAAAAAGCAAAATGGCTGTCTGAGGAGGCCTTACAAATGGCTGTGAAAGAAGGGAAGTGAAAAGCAGAGGGGAAAAGGAAAGATACACCCATTTGAATGCAGAGTTCCAAATAATAGCAAGGAGAGGTAAGAAAGCCTTCCTCAGTGATCAGTGCAAAGAAATACAGGAAAACAATAGAATGAGAAAGACTAGAGATCACTTCAAGAAAATTAGAGATACCAAGGGAATATTTCATGCAAAGATGGGTTCAATATAGGACAGAAATGGTAGGGACTAACAGAAGCAAAAGATATTAAAAAGAGGTGGCAAGAATAAACAGAAGAACTGAAGATCAAAAAAGATCTTCAAGACCAAGATAATTACGATGGTGTATCACTCATCTAGAGCCAGACATCCTGGAATGTGAAGTCAAATGGGTATTAGGAAGCATCACTATGAACAAAGCTAGTGGAGGTGATGGAATTAGAGTTGAGCTATTTCAAATCCTGAAAAATGATGCTGTGAAAGTGCTTCACTCAATATGCCAGCAAATTTGGAAAACTCAGCAGTGGCCACAGGACTGGAAAAGGTCAGTTTTCATTCAAATCCTAAAGAAAGGCAGTGCCAAAGAATGCTTCAGCTACCACACATTTACACTCATCTAACATGCTAGTAAAGTAATGCTCAAAATTTTCCAAGCCAGGCTTCAGCAATACATGAATCGTGAACTTCCAGATGTTCAAGCTGGTTTTAGAAAAGGCAGAGGAACCAGAGATCAAAATGCCAACATCTGCTGGATTATTGAAAAAGCAAAAGAGTTCCAGAAAAACATCTATTTGTGTTTTATTGACTATGCCAAAGCCTTTGACTGTGTGGATCACAATAAACTGTGGAAAATTCTGAAAGAGATGGGAATACCAGACCACCTGACCTGCCTCTTGAGAAACCTGCATGCATGTCAGGAAGCAACCATTAGAACTGGACATGGAACAACAGACTGGTTCCAAATAGGAAAAGGAGTCCATCAAGGCTGTATATTGTCACCCTGCTTATTTAACTTATATGCAGAGTACATCATGAGAAATGCTGGGCTGGATGAAGCACAAGCTGGAATCAAGTTTGCTGGGAGAAATATCAATAACCTCAGATATGCAGATGACACCCTTATGGCAGAAAGTGAAGAGGAACTAAAGAGCCTCTTGATGAAAGTGAAAGAGGAGAGTGAAAAAGTTGGCTTAAAGCTCAACATTTAGAAAATGAAGATCATGGCATCTGGTCCCATCAATTCATGGGAAATAGATGGGGAAACAGTGGAAACATTGTCAGACTTTATTTTTGGGGGGCTCCAGAATCACCGCAGATGGTGACTGCAGCCATGAAATTAAAAGACACTTACTCCTTGGAAGGAAAGTTATGACCAACCTAGATAGCATATTAAAAAGCAGAGACATTACTTTGTCAACAAAGTTCTGTCTAGTCAAGGCTATGGTTTTTCTAGTGGTCATGTGTGGATGTGAGAGTTGGACTATAAGGAAAGCTGAGCACTGAAGAATTGATGCCTTTTAACTGTGGTGTTGGAGAAGACTTGAGAGTCCTTTGGACTGCAAGGAGATTCAACCAGTCCACCCTAAAGGAGATCAGTCCTGGGTTTTCGTTGGTAGAACTGATGCTGAAGCTGAAACCCCAATACTTTGGCCACCTGATGCAAAGAGCTGACTCATTGGAAAAGACCCTGATGCTGGGAAAGATTGAGGGCAGGAAGAGAAAGGGATGACAGAGGATGAGATGGTTGGATGGCATCACCGATTCAATGGACATGGGTTTGGGTGCACTCCGGGAGTTAGTGATCGACAGGGAGGCGTGGCATGTTGCAGTTCATGGGGTCGCAAAGAGTTGGACACGACTGAGTGACTGAACTGAACTGATATAGTCTGTTGCTGCTGCTGCTAAGTCGCTTCAGTCATGTTCGACTCAGTGCAACCCCATAGATGGCAGCCCACTAGGCTCCTTTGTCCCTGAGATTCTCCAGGCAAAAATACTGGAGTGGGTTGCCATTTCCTTCTCCAAAGCATGAAAATGAAAAGTGAAAGTGAAGTCGCTCAGTCGTGCCTGACTCTTAAGGACCCCATGGACTGCAGCCTACCAGGCTTCTCTGTCCATGGGATTTTCCAGGCAAGAGTACTGGAGTGGGTTGCCATTGTCTTCTCCGCTGATATTCTCTATTGGGTGGCAAAGAGTCAGACACGACTAAGTGAATTTCACTTTCACTGTAATAAGATACAAGACGTTAAAAAAAATCTTGTTAATGATTAAATTACATATGAAGATGTATCAAGTTGCTTTCACATTAAACAAAAGGCTTGCCTGCACATTTCTAGAGTTGATTTTTCAAGCAATACTTTATACCTATTTTTTCATTGAACAGATTGCCAGTTATATTGGGGAGGTTAATTATCACAAGTTATCCCATTATATTCTACTTTTCCTTCCCTTCTTCTCTGCAAAAATAAAAGAAAGAGAGATGCTGCTGCTGCTGCTAAGTCACTTCAGTCATGTCCGACCTTGTGCGACTCCACGGAAGGCAGCCCACCAGGTTCTTCTCTCCACTGGATTCTCTAGGCAAGAATATTGTAGTGGATTGCCATTTCCTTCTCCTCAGAGAGCAATAAAACACAGTAAAAAAAACATATAATTCACAAAGCAGAATTAATAGTTTGTGGAAGTATTTTAAACAAAATATTTTATAATATTATTGTAAACATTTAGCTGTCCGTGAGGACATGAGTTCATATTTCAGCACCAATATATAATAACTGGATATTACTGGGCATGGAAATATATGTCTCAGTATCTATATCTGAATAGAAAAACATAACATCTTTAAAGAGTTTAAATTACATAATGAATATAAAGCAATTAATAAATTATTTGACATACCCAAATTGCCAGACTTTCTATAGTTATTATTATCCTAACCACAAAAATTATTTTGAAAACCAGATGAATCTTTTTAAGGAATACTAAATCTGACCAGTAGTCATCATCAATAGAAGTTTCTGTCATTGGAACTTTTTGTTTTTGACTATTAGCAATAATTCAGCCACTATCAAATTTTTTATCCATTTTAAGAAAAAGAAAAAAATGAAATTGGGTCATAGTAAATTCTTGGCTCCATTTGTTTATCCTTTTCTCTATGCATGTTCTTTGCCATGGAACTTTGCAGTTCCTTTAGTAGTTTGTAAGTTGCAAAATTGCTCTCTCTTGGTTTGGGCGTCACCCGTGTTAAGCTTGGTCTGACCAATAAAATGTTAGCACTTGATTCAAGCAGAGCCTTGAAATGTGCTTGTGAAGTTCACTATGACCACTTCATCTTCTCTCATTGCCCTTAGAAAAGCATGCAGAACCTGAGCGGTCCCAGTTCATGGGAAGTGGAAAAGATGCATGAAGCAGAGAATCACTTACCTAAACAGAGGTAGAAGAAGAGTTACCTCAGCAGACCATTAGGTTTGTAGAAAATAAATGCCAATTGTGCTATGCCATTGGGATTTGTATTTTTTCTTATGCAGTTTGATTAATATATGAGTTATTATTTACGATGACATACACATACACACATATGCATATATATATATATGAAAAATATACTTTAGGTGCATTATTATTGTCTTTGTTCTATCTATGCAAATCTTTACAAGAGCAAATATGTTTGTTTAAAAAAAGCAGGTAAAATTTTGTAATTAGAGGAGTAATCTTGTATTTATTCCTTTGTACAAGACATGTCAATATTAAAATAAAAGATGACATGAAATTTTCAAATCCTGAGCATGCCTATCATAAGTACACACACACAAGCGCAACACATACACAACCATACAATAGTTATCTCGAAAGCCTGACTAAAGCATTTATCAGAATTTATTAGAACACAGATAATCACTTAAGGAGATATGGAAGGAGTTCTTGATTTTAATTAATTCTGTCTAAGAGTGTTCCAAAGATTTGTAGAATTATTGCCTTCAGTAAATTTGGATAGATAAGGGGATTCAGTGAGATTTCCTGAAGCAAGAAGTAGAAACCACACCATCATTAATTCTTCTTTTATATCCCATAACCTAAGGATATATGTGTGCATATATGTGTATTTGAGAAAAAAATATATGTTATATTGATATATATGACTTATACAATTTTTACATTTGAATGTATTCAATGTTAACTTTATCACCTTTTTCTTATATTTTCTTTTCTAATGTTTTCATTTTGCTTTCCACTCTGAAAAAGTTAATTTACAAAAATTTCATAAGATTTTAAACAACTGTAATTAAAGCAAAATATCATCAACTAAAATTGACATTCTTTAGCATAAAATATTGATTCTGGAATATTATTCTGGAAGTATTAGTGAAGTTTTGAATTATTTGAATTCCTGGATACTGTAGTTCTGAAACATACATGAGTGATGATGCAAAAGTTGATATGTTGTACTACTTAGCTGCCTACACTTTGCTGTAAATGGTCTGATATTTTTAATAGGACACTCCCTTGAAGTGGTATAAAAATGGACTAATCTATTTCCTGATTTTATTCAATTCTAATGTTTATGTTCAGAAAATTATGTGAAAAAATAAAGCACTATAGTAGATAAAGTTATGTCCTTCTCAAAGGATTCCACCTATTAAAGCCTAAAATCTGTGAATATGTAAGTTACATGGCATGATAGGATTAAAGTTGAATATGAAATTGAGGTTGTAAACTAGCTGGCCTTAAAATAGGGAATTATCTTGGATAATGTTGTTGAGTACAATGGGATCATTAGAGGCTTCAAAACATGGAAGAGGTAAGAGGGAGAATCCATACCAAAGTAATGCCAAGAGAGACACTTGACCAGTCATTGCTGTCTCTCAAGATGGAAAGGGAGCACAATTCATAAACACCAGGCCGTCTCTAGAAGCTGGAAAATCAAGAAAATGGATTCTCTCCTAGAAACTTTAAAAATGCATGCTGGTTTAGGACACCTCGGTTTTAGCCAAGCAAGACATATTTTGGAAAACTGACTTCTGGATCTGTAAGGAAACACTTTTGTGTTGCTTTAAGCGACATATTTTGTATTACTTTCTTATAGAAGCAGTAGAAAATTAAAACAGCTACTGGTAAAAAGGAGATTTCCCCAAGCATAGTATACAACAGAGAGTGGTCTTTGTAGGATTGGAGGAGCAGGCTTGGAGAAATTTCTTCAGCACAGTCTCCCTGATGTCTCATCTTCAAAGCAGTATGGAGTCTGACAAAAAGGGAAAATCTTGCCAGATCACTGGGATAATTCCCTTCTGTAGAAAGATGTGACAGATTTTAATATAAATATCAGTGACATTCTGGCATTTTAAGGTAGATTAAGATTTTCCCCTGGGGAGGGTAACAACTAGGAGGCTTTACACACTGATCAAGTCCCAAGAGCTTGAATTGTTGATTTTTTAAAAAGCACATTCTCAGTTTAACAATTCTGCTGACATTTACTGTAGATCAAAAGCAGACATATTATTTCAATTTTTAAAAAGGGGAACTTAATAGTGAAAAAAGTAGCATTTTTTGCATTTTTTAAAAGTTGTTTTATGAGTCAGTGGATTTCACTGACTGTGTGTATGCACACATGTTTGTACACATTTGTGTGGGGTCTGGGGGGTATCCATTGGGGCAGGGGTGCAAGCAGGATGATTTTAATCAAAAGTTGTAAATGCCACCAAATGATAAGAGCAGTTCCCCAGTGCCAGAGATTAAACAAATCATTTCAAGAATTGAGAGACTTGAAAGCATTTACAGAGGGGAACAAAAAAGGCTGAAGATAAAATTTCAAACCAGATTGGGCCATTTTCCACAGGAATGGTGCAAAGTTCCAGGAAGAAATTTAGGGAACCAAGAACAGCAGGGTAGTCTTTATTTTTTGTCTGATCTCTAGAAGAAGATGGCTTTCCTGAGGACTTTCTTTAAATGACATAGCCCAGATGCACATAGAATCAACACCAGCTACAAAATTTTGTGAGGCCCAGTTCAAAATAATAATGGAAGTCTCCTTATTCAAAAACCATTAAGGATTGCAAGATGGTGACAACAGAGCACTAATCCAAATGAGGGGCTTTTAGGAGGCTGGAACCCTGGGCAAGTACATAGGTGGTGCACCCATGAAGTCATGCTGGAGTGGAATGGTGTGTAAGGAAGGTCTAGGCTGAGGCTGAGAAAGGACTTGATGAAGCTGCCTTGTACACCCTTGCTGTGTTTCTTTCTCCCTTGGTATCTGGAGGAAAATCCATGTATTCCTGCACACTCGACTGCAGTCTGGAAGGGACTGAAAATGGACAGGTGCCTGTTTTGCTTTCCATGGTGGTGATAACTGTGTGAAGTGGTTGAAGCCCCAGCTAATTCTCTGATATTGAGAGCCCAAGCCACATGCAGGAGTGGCTGAGTCCCACCAGCAGTGAACCTGTAGCACCTGAACAGACTGTCCTTCTCAGCCCCTCCCAACATCCGTACTCCAGTACATCACAGACATCAACAGTGAAGACAGCAGAGGGTGACCAGGGCCCAGCAGACCTTCTCTGAGTACCATAAAACAGTGCCTAAGGCCCTGGAATATGGATGTGTTAGTAAAATAGTAAAACCTAAAAAATCTGTAATATTTACTTAATTCATAATTTCATTAGAATAATTTAATAACTCTCCACTTTCTAGCTTATAACAGTGTAAACAAGTTCATTTTATGGTTTGTAAGTTGCATGTTTTAAAAAATACAATTTTAATTTTCTTTTACCAAGTTTATTTCACTCATATTTCAGAATAGCAAAAATCTCAATTTCTCCAAGTATAAGTACAAACACAATTCTGGTTTTAAATTACCTTACCTTTTAGTAAGCTCTCAGCAAAATTCAGGAGGAAATGAAGAGCAAATATATGTGTATTTGGGGGATGGAATTTCAGTATTTCACATTGCATATTTCACTATGCTATTATAAGCATATACATTGTAAGATATAAAATGGAATTATAATTATTCTAATAAATTTATGAATTAAGTAAATATTAAAGATTAGTTTTTACTATGTTATTAAAATAAAATATTAAAAATGAGTCATGTTTTAAAAGAGAATAACTGGTCAAGTATATTCTTCACATTTTCAAATATAATATAATCATATGTTGACTTACCACACACTATATATTTAAAAATATAACTGCTCTGTTGTGCTGATTAATGGAGAATTATATAATCTGAATAAAGCATTGGTTAATTAGAAAATCCTCACACAACAAAACATAAAATGATAGGTGTACTACAATAAATATCCTTTTAAAATCAATATTTGGAACTTCAAGAAAGTAACAGAAAAGAGGGAACTGAAGATGAAAGTTATGCTGAGGTTTAAGGCTTCATCTGGAAGAGAACAATTTCCTGGAAATTAAAGAATATGATATTTGTTGCTGTACAAGCATGAGAAACTGGTACTGACTTCACACCAAGTTTAGGACAAATTTATACTGAGAGTCCCACATAAAGATGGGACCTCGGAGAAGTTATTTCAAAAAGAACCTAGAACACAGGCCTAATAAAAAAATGTGATTCCAAGAAAGTGTGAGTATATTAGTTTTGATGCTTCAAAATTTAAAATTATACATATAGGCTTGTAGAGAAAAATATTCTCCTGCATGGACTTGGGGTCCCCAAGGTGAAGTATTCACATTAAAAGACAGGTACTGACGTACGGTTTCTGGAATGATCCCTGGTAGCCTCAGATGGTAGAGAATCTGCCTGCATTGCAGGAGACCCAGGTTTGATCCCAGGGTTGAGAGATTCCCTGGAGAAGGGAATGGCTTTCCATTCCATTATTCTTGCCTGGAGAATTCCATTGACAGAGCAGCCTGGTGGACTATAGTCCACTGGGTGTCAGAGAGTTGGAAACAACTGAGCAACTAACACTTTCATTTTCTGGAATGATAGAATGAGGATCCTGGCAGAACTTCTCCCCAGCAAAAAAACAGCTATTTAATTGGTAAAAAATTATATGTGTAATATAATGGTTTAACTTTCAGAAAATTGATGTAAGGGCATACGACATATGGAGAAATATTAATTTAAGAGAACCTCCTAAATCTTGGTAAGTACAGCCAGTCAGTTGCAACCTGCTTCCTCACCAGTTCCCCACATTACCTGAGCTCTCCTCCAGATGCTCTATTGGAGAGCGTCTGTATGGGATGGCCAAGAATAAAGGGACTCTCTTCCTCTAGTTTTAAGTTTAAGTCTAGAGTTTTACCCTTGGAGTGACAGACTGCTGGCACTTCTTCACTCCATCTATGCTACCTCTCCACTCCAGCCCCTTGTTGCAGAAAATTTACCCTGGGTGGACTGGGCTAAAAGATGGAGGATCCCTGCCCCACTTTGCCTATATTAGTAGAGGAGCTTCATTCCCAAGCAGCAAAGGCTATGAATCCTGGAGACCTGGTGGATCCTACCCCAGCTCACTTATAGGGAGGAGATTTAATACTGAGAAGGGCAAGTTAAGGAGATGAGGGTCCATCCTGCTCCACCCCAATAATGCCTGCTCATTGAGTGGGGTATATCTCAGGAGAAGTGAGCTATTCCCCACACTCCCAGCTTCTTTGTTTTGATGCAGAGTTTCTTTCCAAGGGGAGAGGTAAGTCAGCTGTACAAAGATAGCCCCTGCTCTGCTGAAGCAGACTTTAAAACAGAGCATGAAAAAGGTTATACACAAAGACATTGTCAAAAAGAATGAAGAGCTTGGTAGAGAGCAGATATGAGGATCTTGGTAGCTTCATGATACTGGTGGCAACAAGTGAAAGAACAGAGCAGCCAGAAATTCTTCAGAGAGAACCCAGTCAGCCAAGAAAAATAATCCTGGCATCCAAAGAGCCTCTGACCCTTGGGGGTTGGGAAATGCCATGTGGCATGGGATGGGTTGACCTGCTGAGCAGCAGAGTAGGACATGAATTAGTTCAAAATAATTTCCCAGCTGACACACAGATTCATCAATGCAAGGAAGAAGCCTTGCAGGCACAAGGGCCTTAAGCACAATCTCTAATGAAAACTGGTTGAAGCATGAACTTCTCGTAGGGGCAACTCTTAGAAAGTCAGACAAAACTAAAATTGCACAGATCCCTGTCAGTCTGCAGGACTGTGCACGTTCGAGGATTCACCTTCTCAGGAGTGATCAGAGAACAACCCCCCTGCCCCCAAGCAATCAGTCATTGTCTGAATATGAAGCAAAAAATATAAACTCCCTGTAGCAGCTTCTAAGTCACACAAATGAGTCAAAGAAGAAAAACAAATCTAACTGACTAAAGTGGCTTAAGTACAACCTGTAACCAATAAGAGGTATATAACAACCCAGTGGTGACTCTAAGTAGCCAGTTTAAAAGATGAAAACAAACAAACAAAGCAATTTGAACTGGGGCATCAAAGGCAGCATAAAGTAAGGGGAATAGGCTTCATGGAGATAGTTCGATCAGTCACTAGAACAAATAAACAACTAAATAAACAATAAAATCAACAATATCAAGCAAGGATGCTGTTACTAGAAACTGACTCTGGAAATAAATTGGTGCTCTGCCACTAGGAAAGCAATATGTTTCTTTGTGACCTAAGTTGGTCACACTATACCCAGCCCACCCCACTCAAAACTTTCTTCATTTAGAAAAAATTATATATATCTCCATGGAAACTATGAGGACAGAATTAACTGAAAAATACTGTAGACAATTTCAGTGTTTTCTGTAAATAGTCCCTACCCCCCAAAAAAGCTGTGTTGCTAAAAATGTCTTAATGGCTCTAATTTCGCCATTTACTCTTCCAAACATTTATAGTATATTATTTATAAAAGTGTGTTTAAGGTATTAAAAACAAACTATATTTACCAAAAATAAAAATAAATTCAATTATTACCAAAAAAAGAAAGAAAACTGTATTGAAAAATGATTATTTCAACAGTAACTGGAATTCACATAAAGAATGAAGATAAACAGAAATAAATTAGAAGGTTAATATAATGAACTTTAAACTCTCTCTTTCTCTAAGTGCTTAGTTGCTCAGTCATGCCCTACTCTTTGTGACCCCATGGACTGTAGCCTGCCAGGCTCCTCTGTCCATGGGGATTCTCAAAGCAAGAATACTGGAGTGGGTTGCCATGCCCTCCTCCAGGGGATCTTCTCAACTCAGGGACTGAACCCAGGTTTCTCTCATTGCAGACAGATTTTTTTATCATCTGAGCCACCCGGTAAGACCAAGAGTACAGGAATGGGTAGTGGGTCTTCTGCATGTGAGGCCGGTCGTTTACCAGCTGAGCTACCAGGTAAAGTTTCTCTCTTTTCTCTCTCTAAAAAGTCATAAGACTATATGAAATGGTAACTTTGACAATATGTTGGTAGGTTATCAGTTCAGTTGCTCAGTCATGTCCAAGTCCTCTTTGCGACCCCATGGACTGCAGCACACCAGGCATCCTTGTCCATCACCAACTCTAGAGTTTTCTCAAACTCACGTCCACTGAGTCAGTGAACCCATCCAACTATCTTATCCTCTGTCATACTCTTCTCATCCTGCCTTCAATCTTTCCCAGCATCAGGATCTTTTCCAAGTGTAGGTTATATATAAATCTAATACTTATGAGAATGATAGCATACACGGAGGAGAGAGTGGAGGTATATGGAAATAAAGTTTCTATCTTTCACTGCATTCAAGTCAGTATAAATATGAAGCAGATTTTGGTGGTTGTAGTAGCCACTTTTAATCCATAGAACAACCACAAAAATAACCAAACAATGTAATTAAATATCATTTAAGAAGTTAAAATATTGCACTGCTGCTGCTGCTGCTAAGTCGCTTCAGTCATGTCCAACTCCAGCCATATTGATAATAGCATTAAATGTGAATGGTTGTATAAAACAACTGAAAGTCAAAGACTGTGAAATTTGATAAAGAATATCAACATTCAACTATGCTGTTTACAAGGGAGACAATTTAGATCCACATAAAGGCATATTGAAAGAAAAATACTAGAAAAAGACACACTATGTGAAGAGCAACAATAAGAGCTGAAGTGGCTTTATTAGTACTAAAAAAGTAAAACTTTAAAACAAAGCATGTTACTAGAGATAAGAGGGAAAGTATATAATGTTGAGTAAATAGAACAGGAATATATATTAAAAATTAAATATATAACACTATTCAACAAAGTTCCAAAATGCATTAGGATAAAACTGAAAAAACCAAAGGAAAATTGGTTATTCAAAATTATATTTTGAGATTTTAATATTCCTCTTTCAATAAGGATGGGAAACCTAGGCAGATCGACAAGGAAATGGAAAGCAACAACAACAGTATAAACCAAGTAAATTGAACAGACATCTATAGAACGCTCCATTCAGCAAAGCACAGGACACATTTCTCAAGTGCACTGGGAACATTCTCCATGATAAACCATATGTGGAGCCCTAAAAATAGCCTCAATAAAAAGAAAAAAAAACATTGAAATAGTATAAAATATATTCTCTACCCTCTTAAAATTATAAATCACTATTAGGAGGAAACTTACAACTGTATGAAAATTAAACAACCTATTCTTAAATGCTAGTGTATCAAATGGGAAATTACAATGGAAATTTGAAAATATTTAGAGATGAATGTAAATGAAGAGTTACAGTAAAATTACATGAAGTACTTAAAGCAGTTCTCTGAATGAAATTTATAGCTCTATATATTGTATTAAGAAAGAAGAAATGCCTAAAATTAATATAATAAAATAGCATTTTAGATTCAGCTTGAGAGAAGACACAACTAAATATATATATATATATATCAGTGAAAAGGCATTGTCAATGATTACCACAGAAAGGCAACGATGGAAGGTTATGAAAGAGTTTGAGAGACATGTATGCAGATCAATACTGTCTAACACATATCTTAGAAAAGGTCCAGGAAGCCACGGAGTGTGAAAGAAGTAATCCTTAAGGAATACCAGTTGAGATATGTCTGATGGAGGATGTCATTCCCCAAACTGATGTAACATGATTCCAAAGCTGATGTATCCAACAGTCTTAGAACAGTTAATGACTTAGCAAACATTTCCTTTGTTGATCAGTGGTAAAGAACCTGTCTGCCAAAGCAGGTGACATGCGTTTGGTCCCTGGAGTGGGAAGATCCTCTGGAAAAGGAAATGGCAACCCACTCTGCTATTCTTGCCTGGGGAATCTCATTGACAGAGAAGCCTGGTGGGGTACAGTCCACAGGGTCTCAAAAGAGTCAGACACAACTTAGCAACTAAATAACAACAAAGATTTGTTGAATAAATCCAAATACATTCAGGTAAAATTGTTGTTGTTGTTCAGTCGCTCAGCTGTGTCTGACTCTTTGTGACCCATGGACTGCAGCATGCCAGGCTTGTCCCTCGCCATCTCCTGGAGTTTGTTCAAACTCAAGTCCATTGAGTCGGTGATGCCATCCAATGATCTCATCCTCTGTTGTCCCCTTCTCCTCCCACCTTCAAACAATCCTAGCATCAGGGTCTTTTCTAATGAGTTGACTCTTCGCATCAGGTGGCCAAAGTATTGGAGTTTCAGCTTTAGCATCAGTCCTTCCAATGAATAGTCAGGATTGATTTCCTTTACAATTGACTGACTTGGTCTCTTTGCAGTTCAAGGGACTCTCAAGAGACTTCTCCAACACCACAGTTCAAAAGTATTAATTCTTCGAAGCTCAGTCTTCTTTATGGTCCAACTCTCACATCTGTATATGACTATTGGAAAAACTGTAGCTTTGATAATATGGACCTTTGTCAGCAAAGATAAAATTATGAAGTATCAAGTGTAAGGAAAAGTTTTAAAAATCTAATGTTCATTTAGATTTCCTAAAAACATGGCAATTAAATGAGAACAGAATTTTCAATGAAAAAAATTGAAATTAGATCATTTCCTTGAAGGAAAGATGGAAGAAAATAATTCTCAGCCTAAAATTGTATACACAATTAACCATAAAACAAAATTGAGGGAAAATAAAAATGTTATAAATAAGAGCATAGAGCCTAACGTTAACAGACTTTCAGTGAAGTTATTGTATTTTTTAACTGATAGCATTCAGAAATAGACTTATATCTTACTGTAATATCAGAAATAGGTAAAAATGGTGGTGAATCTAAACAAGTATTAACAGTAAATAAATATTTGATGCTAGATATTTGGCGGTTATAAGGATGGAATTAAAATTCAGACACAATGCCATTTTGGAAGAAAGATGGCTCAGAAGGAATGAAATCCTAATTATATTTTATATAGCTCAAGAGGAGAATGCAGCTCTAATTTTATGAAATTTGGTTATGTAAAGTTTTTAACTAAGAAACTGAACATTTAAAATAGAATGTACAGTTTCAAACTGATAAAGACTAAAAGAGATAAAAAATAATAGATAATCAAAATAAAAGGTCAACATTGCAATCATATAACTATTACATGAAATATGTTTTGTGCACATAGAAAAACATAAGTTATGGGACACTTGAAAGGTCAAAGATATTTCAATAGCTTGATTATTTTAATTATGTGTCCTTGTTAAAAACCCAGGTATGGAACTAAATAAAAAAGGAGCTTAAATTTAGCAACAAATTATATATCAGGCATTAGTAAAGAGATTTTTTGTTTGCTATAGACACTGAATACCTATGGCCATTGTTCAGCTACCTCTTTTTCAGTATTTCCTGAGGGCTAATTTTTCACCTCCACTTCAGCTGAAAAGTATGCATTGATTTGACATTTTCAAAAATGAATTGCAATTAGTATTTGATGACACACTGACCCCCTGCTAAGAATTCATTAGGCAGATGATACAGTGAAATTTAGATATAATTTTGTTCACATCGTTCCAATTTGACATATCCTATTTAAAACTATGACCCATTTAAAGATGACTGAAAAACGTCTAACAGAGCCATTCAGCTTCCTTATTCACTCTCTAAAGAATTTAGAATGACAGAGAAAATAATGTGTGAAATTTTTCAATGGCCCTGAAAATTTCCATTGAAGATGACAAAGCCTAATCAAAAGAAATTCCTTTAATGAATGTGACTCTAATGGAGATAATATTTTCTCGGAAGCTGGTGAGTGTTAACTTCTTCATGATTTGGATGCTCTGATTTTAATAAATTGTTTTAGACCTCACAAATTTTATCAAATCTACTCTCAAGCAAGATATTTCATAATTAAGAAATAAAATAATGTGGCCCACATTATCTGCATAATAAACCAGTGCTACTGGGGTTGTATTCTAATGTACTAAATATTTGAAATTGAATATTTGCTCACAATATTTTATTTTCTGCTATTAAGCAAAGCTGTAATACGGAGAAAAAAAATTCAATATTATGAAAACTCTTTTTATTTTTTAGTTTTCCCTAGGTAATCTGGTTGACTTTTCTTTTTTTTTCACATTTGGCTGGAACTCTTTTGTTACTGCTTTATTAACTTTTAAAATTCTCCTGGATAGACACTGCTGGTAAGTGCAGCACAGTAACAATAGAAGGTTAAAAATAAATGAAACAAAAGGAGAAACAATATTGTTCTGGCTAATTTCCATTTACAGAGAAGAAGAATGACTAGTCCCAAATCTCCTAATACTTCCATATAGGTCCTAGCATAATATTTTGGTTTGCTTGTTCACCAAATCTGCCTAGAGACCAAAAGACATTTTTATGCTCTTTTGTTCCATGAGTTCATGTTTCAAAAAATAATTCATGAACCCAGTGTTATGATTGTTATTTTAGTGTCTTGTTCCCAGAATCTATGTTTTTGAAGTATGTGTTATTTGGCTTATATTCATAGTCATATAATATAATCCTCACCAAAAGCAGGGACTATAATATAACATAGCATATGCTGTGTGTACTCAGTCATATTCACTCAGTGTTCGACTCTGCGACCCCATGGACTGTAGCTCACCAGGCTCCTCTGCCCATGGGGATTATCCAGACAAGAATATTGGAGTGGGTTGCCATGCCTTCCTTCAGGGAATCTTCCCAACTCAGGGATCAAACCCATGTCTCCCACATTGCAGGTAGATTCTTTAACATCTGTGCTACCAGCAAAGCCCATGAGTATTGGGGTGGGTAGTCTATCCAGTCTCCAGGGGATCTTCCCAACCAAAGACTCGAACCAGGGTCTTCTGCATTGCAGGTGGATTCTTTATCAGCTGAGTTACCAGAGTAACTCATATGATAAGCCCCATATCATAGCGTAGCATAGGCACACTTTGTTAGGAAAGAATGTGATCTGCTACAAATTGATTTAACATGGCTTCCAGGAAAAGGGATTCCTCTCATATAATAAGAGAAGTCCAGAAAAAGACAGCATAGAACTGGTGTAGGATCTCCATGATAAAAGCACATAACCAGGTTTTCTCTCCCTTTTCCTTCTATGATTCTTATCATGTGATTTTTATCCTCATTCCTGATGCCTTCTAGTAAACATAAGTCTACAGTAACACTGGGTATCATGTCTAAGATTAAGAAATAAAAGGATCATAGGGGAAAGATATCATGATTATCTACTGCTGCATAATGAATAAACAAACTAATGGCTGAAAAGTTGATTATTAACTGTTATATTTTCATTATTATTAAAATAAGAATGGTTTATTTCACAGATCCTACAACCTGTGCTATGCTCACCTGAAAGAATCCACTAGTCTTGAAAGCTGGAGGATTAGCTGGAGTCTCACTGAATGATCTTTCTCTCATTTTCCTCTCTCAATCCTTTGCCCCAACCATTGTATCTCTCCAGCCTGCTGGGGAAAAAAAAAAAAAAAAAAGCTTATGTGGTCAATTTTCCAAGAGCCCAAATCCAGTAATGTCTAGGCCTTCTAAGAGATTTGGCTTGATATTATTTTTGCCACCTTCCATTCCTATAAGTAACCCTCAGGCCCATCCCAGTTTCAGAAGGAGACAATACAATAATCTAATACTGAGAGCATAGTTCATTTGGAATCATCATTTACTAGATAATTGTAGTATACCATTTGTCTCTGAAGGACTCACATTTCTCCCCCACATTAAAATACACTCACTTTCTCTACTCCCCACCCCAGAACAGCAGATGTCTCTTTGTAACACAGTTAAGATATCAGGTTTGAGATTTGGAATCTAGTGAGTTCCAGTTGTGTATAACAATCTTCAGATGTCAGAACACTTTATCTGAATTCCTTTAAACTAAGTAGACAAGTTAACTTACACACACACATCCAGTATGAAATGTTGAGATTAGGACAGGAAAGCAAAAACAGACAATTTTTACAAAGAGAGACTGTAAAAGGCACAGAGCAGAAATTGGTACCTTGTAATTCTGAAATCTAATCAGGTACATGGCAAGTCATGCCAAATGTTGCCAAACATGACTTACCGAGATGTGGCATGACTTATATGCAGAGTACATCATGAAAAATGGTGAATTACAAGCTGGGTGAATTACAAGCTGGAATCAAAATTGCTGGTAGAAATATCAACAACCTCAGATATGCAGATGATACCACCCTAGTGAGAGAAAGTGAAGAGGAACTAAAGAGTCACTTGATGAAGGTGAAAAAAGACAGTGAAAAAGCTGGCTTAAAATTAAACATTCAAAAAGTTAAGATCATGGCATCTGGTCCCATTACTTCATGGCAAATAGATGGGGAATCAATGGAAACAGTGACAGACTTTAGTTTTGGGGGCTCCAAAATCAGTGTGGACAGTAACTTCAGCCATGATATTAAAAGGTGCTTGCTCCTTGGAAGAAAAGCTATGGCAAACTTAGACAGCATATTAAAAAGCAAAGACATCACTTTGCTGACAAAGTTCCATCTAGTCAAAGCTATGGTTTTTCCAGTAGTGATGTATGGATGTGAGTACTGGAACATAAAGAAGGCTGAGCACTGAAGATTTGATGTTTTCAAATTGTGGTATTGGAGAAGAGTCTTGAGATTTACTTAGACCTCAAGGAGATCAAACCAGTCAATCCTAAAAGAAATCAACCCTGAATATTCACTGGAAGGACTGATGTTGAAGCTGAAGATCCAACACTTTTTTGGCCACCTGATGCAAAGAGCCGACTCATTGGAAAAGACCTTGATGCTGGGAAAGATTAAAGGCAGGAGGAGAAGGGGATGGCAAAGGATGCGATCATTAGATGGCATCACCGACTCAATGGACATGTGTTTGAGCAAACTCCAGGCGATGGTACAGAACAGGGAAACCTGGTGTGCTACAGTCCATGAGGTCACAAACAGTCAGACATGACTTAGCAATTGAACAACAACAATCAGTTACATGATGACAATTATTTGATGAGGTTCCAGTTCTGCTCCATGTTTCCTGAGAATTCTCTGGGTCATCTTTTCTTTTCCATAAGAAGAGTTTTTCTTTTCCATCTCAGTGTCTTTTTAGCCTGTTCCCTGCCTGAGAAATTTGAGTATACTGAAATTTTATATATACCTTTTAATTTGGGGTTTCTTGTTACTTTCTGTCTCTTAAGTTTATAAAATTCTTTCACAAAACTCTATATTTATCAGGTCTCATAATCCACTCCATTACACAAAGGCAACATCACACAACATCTCTTTTTGAGTCAGACCCTTCTACTTGAAGACTTCCCTGGTGGCTCAGATGGTAAAGCATCTGTCTACAATGTGGGAGACCCAGGTTCAATCCCTGGGTTGGGAAGATCCGTTGGAGAAGGAAATGGCAATCCACTCCAGTACAATTGCCTGGAAAATCCCTTGGACAGAGGAGCCTGGCAGGCTACAGTCCATGGGTCGCGAAGAGTTGGACACGACTGAGCGACTTCACTTACTTCTACTTTAGACTGAGAATTAGGGTGCTGAGGTATAATGCTATCAGGATTCTTAGAATAACTATTATTCTTAGAATAAATATTATCTTAGAGACTAATAGGAATAGATATAAGATTTTCCAAAAGTCATGTTTTCCTCCTTGAGAATTAGGTATCCAGTTGACATTTTTTGAATATCATTAAAAACTGTAAGAACCACATCCTGACTTAAGGTTACTTTTAATGGCAAGACTATACATTTAGTATTTATTTTAATAATATTTCTTACCTGGAGATTTTTGCCAAGAGAGAGACTGGGGGTGAGAAATAGTTTTGAGCTCAGTAACCACTGATTTCTTCATGTTTCCTCTAAATTATGACTTAAACATGAACAATCCCTTCTATAGCTCATCTTACCCCTTCACTATTTTATTCTAGGCAGTAAATAGGAGCCAAGTGGCATTTTCAATATCCTGTCTGGAAATTTCATAGCCATATCCACTAGCTCAATGTGAGGACTTTCTATCTTCCGCTTTAATGCATTTTGCTGATTATTCTGCACTTAACTTAGGTCTACTTAATTAAGTTTTGTGATAGAAATTTTCTCACTCTCCTTTCAGAATTTATTAGCAGTTTCCCTTCAGATCTTTGCCTGCTACCCAGTTTCAAAATCAATGCCCCTTAATTTCAGGTTTCTGTTACAGAAGCATCTCCCTCTGTGTCAGTTTCTATTGTGATAATCTCTTGTACCAAAATTCACTATTCAAAATTTGGTGACTTAATGACCATTTTATATTTTTTCACAATTGTTCAATACTGCTTGGGGCCATCTGGGCATATATTCTTCTTGTCTTGCCAGTGGTCACTTGTTTGTATGCATATCTCTTACCAGCTGCCAGAGATTGGGCTTTCTTTCCCCATGTCATCTCAGATGGTCTCCCTTTTCACATGAGTGCTCTAGCTGATTGCTCCCTGGGGATCTTCTTTCAGGGTTGGAGGATCCCTTACATGATAGTTCTGATTTCCAAAATGCAAACATAGAACCTGCCAGGCCTTCTTAAAGCTTAGGCCAGGGACTGACACAATGCCATCTCCACCAGATTCTCTTAGTTAACACAGAGCCAGCCCACATTCATGCAGAAGGAATGAAACAAAGAGCAGTTACTAGGATACATGATTAATTTAGGTAAAATCACAGGCAACAGACCATTGTAGGCTAATGTTCACCAGTTCTGGAAGGTTTACATAGAACACACTATAGCCACATTGTATTAGGAATAATCTACTAAAAATCAAATAACTGCACTTAAATTTAAAAGAAATTTACCATATGTAACAAGGAGAGTCCAGAGAGAGAGAGAAAGCATGCTTCGTGTACAATCTCAGGGATCATACCATGGGCCCTGTTCTTTCTGTCTTTTCATTCTCTGATTCTCAGTAGGCTGACTTTCCTCTTCATCTATCCTGGCTAATGATTAACATGAGATCCACTTGTCAAGATGTTATTGCAGGTGGAAAAGCTATAAATGGGACAAAATAGATTGTGAGGCCGGTTGTTATTAGAAAAGCAAAACTAGGAGACTTTTACATCCTCTTCATTGGACAGGTTTGTATCATCTGGCTACTCCCAGCAGTATGGGAGAAACTGCAGGCTAGAAAGATGCTGATCATTTCCTATCACTGCAAAAACATTTGATAAGTAGGTTATTTGGCAAAAACCTATAGCTTTAGGAAAAATAAATTTAGTATACAAGAATATTGGTGTGTTTTGGATGCTCTTTAATTCCTTCAGCAAAAGGGTATACACAGTTTATAATATTGTTTGGAAATAATTTGTATACAGAGATGAAAAAAAAAATGTAACTCCGATAGCAAAAGCTGTCTGTCAGTAGTCTGCAATCCAAATTGTGCTAAGTTGCTTCAGTCATGTCTGACTCTGTACGACTCTATGGACTGAAGCCCACCAGGCTCCTCTGTCCATGGGATTCTCTAGGCAGGAATACCAGAGTGGGTTGCTATGCCCTCCTCCAGGGGTCTTCCTGACTCAGGGATCAAACCCATGTCTCTTACATCTCCTGCATCGGCAGGTGGGTTCTTGCTTGGTAAATCCCATGTACAAAAGAGACTGACAGGATACACTCCATGGGGTTTCAAGAGTTGAAAATGAATTGTGACTAAACAAAAACAACAATGGTGGAAAAATCAACTATTATTATATTCCAAATAATAGGAGAAACAATGATTATTTGGTGCCCTTTTCAAGAACTTCCTATTAAATGTTCTCAGAGAGTTAACATGATACTGTTCAATGGCAAAGATTAAATATAATATTTGCATTCACATCAGTAGGAGCCTACTGGCTCTCATTCAAATCAGTTATGTTTATTGCTTAGGTTCATGGCCATCAAGCTGGAGATTGAACTTCTCAGCTTCCCTTGTGGCTAGGTGTGCCCACTGCCTACATTCTTATTAAAGGAACACAGCATCAAATACATCTTAAATATGACTGCCAATAACTCACTCTTTCTTTACCTTGCTCCCAAATGAAAATGGCAATGACCAGAACAACATTTATAACTTTGTGATGCAGATTGTTGTTCAGTCACCAAATCATGTCCAACTTTTTGTGACCCCATGGACTGAAGCATACCAGGCCTCTCTGTCTCTCACCATCTACCAGAGTTTGCCCAAGTCCATGACCAGTGAATTTGTGATGCCATCCTGTCATCTCATCCTCTGTCACTCTCTTCTCCTTCTGCCTTCACTCTTTCCCAGTATCAGGGGCTTTTCGAATGAGTCGACTCTTTGCATCAGGTGGCCAAATATTGAAGCTTCATCTTCAGCATCAGTCCTTCTGACTTTCTGATGAATATTCAGGGTTGATTTTCTTTAGTACCAACTGTGGTGTAGATAGCAAAGCCAATTTGCTGGCTGCCTATACTGTTTCATGGAACACTGAATTCCTGGACCTATAATACACGTGTTTAGACACAAAAATAATGAGATTTATTTCTTTAACAAATTATTCTTTACTCTAGCCAATAAAGACTTGTGTATTGGAAGGCTTGCTGCCTGCCACAAAAGCCTAACAACAACAACAAAAAGTGTGGGTGTTACATTGCAGTCAGAGTGAAGGTAGTGCATTTATTTAAAATGTCACCTCTGGTAACTGGAAGAGCACACCACTTGCCTAAGGAGCCTGCAGGTCTAAGAGAAGCTATTGGAAAAAGTTAGAATGTTGCCATGTGTTAGCTGTTTATTGCAGCAGTTAGCCAGCTTATTTCAGGAATTAATGAGCTCAAGCAAGAACCAGACAATTTTCAAGCATAGATTGAAGGGAATAGAAGGAATTTTGAAATGAAGGCTCTGATTGTTTTTATCATCCTAGCAGTAGGAAATAACCCTGCTGCATAGACCCTTTCTACCAGGGCCCGTTAAGAATTCTCAGCACAACAAATGAATCTGTAGATGATTTGTGCCAATGAGCAGATTAAGGGTGTTGCTTTCCAAATAAGCCTGTTGTTTTATATGGTTTTATATTTTCAATAGAGCCATCATTAAAATGATAGCACATGCTACTCACTGACTGAAGAAGAGAGCCATTCCATAAGAGCAGGTTTAATAATTGTCTCCAAAAAGAACCTTGGAGGTGGTTTCATGCACATGGAAATAACTGGAACGATTGCACCAGAAGCTCACTGAGTTGGTTTTTTTTTTTTTTTTTTTTTTAAGGAATTCTTTCACTAAGAAAGTCATATATTCAGCCTTCAAAAATTCTCTAGCTCCCAAATCAATGGGAACAGAAACAGGCTATAAACATTGGCTGGGCTCCTGAGAAAAGCAATCTCTTTAATTTCCATGCAGATGTGACTAGGGATGATATACAATAAGAATACTTTTTTTTTTTTTCAAAGAGAAAGCCAGGGGACACAAAGGAGATAATTTTTTTTTCCAATAAGCAGAAATGACTTCTAAGCAAGAAACTTACTTTAGTGTTGAGCAAAGAGTTTTTGCAGTTCTTTTCCAGCAAAATAGCATTGCTTTGACAAGGGACTGCCTGCCTGATCATTCTTTACTTTTCTAAATTGAAAAAAATATATATTATAATTGCAATATTCTTACTCTAAGTAAGTTATATATTTGGTGTGAATAATAAGCAGATAGTTTACTTGTGGTGAGGACTTCTAAATATCCTCGTATTTGAGAGTCTCTGACTCTTGAGAATCCCTTGGACTGCAAAGAGACCCAACCAGTCTATTCTAAAGGAGATCAGTCTTGGGTGTTCATTGGAAGGACTGATGGTAAAGCTGAAACTGCAATACTTTAGCCACCTCATGCGAAGAGTTGACTCACTGGAAAAGACCCTGATCCTGGGAGGGATTGGGGGCAGGAGGAGAAGGGGAACGACAGAGGATGAGATGGCTGGATAGCATCACTGACTCGATAGACATGAATTTGGGTGAACTCCGGGAGTTGGTGATGGACAGGGAGGCCTGGCGTGCTGTGATTATGGGGTCGCAAAGAGTTGGGGATGACTGAGCAACTGAACTGAACTGATAATGAATAACAGCACCAGTTGATTTCCTTGTAAAGGTTGCTATTCAGTTACTAAGTCATGTCCGACTCTCTGCGACCCCATAGACTGCTGCACTCCTCTGTCCTCCACCGTCTCCTGGAGTTTGCTTTAGTTCATGTCCATTGAGTCTGTGATGCTATCTAACCACCTCGTCTTCTGTCACCCCCTTTTCCTTTTGCCTTCAATCTTTCCCAGCATCAGGGTCTTTTCCAATGAGTTGGTTCTTCACATTAGGTGGCCAAAGTATTGGAGCTTCAGCATTAGTCCTTCCAATGAATATTCATCCTTGTAGAAGGGGTGATCATTTAGGAAAAAAAGATATGCATCAATACTCTGGTGGAAGATTGTGACACAGACTGTTCTCTTTTCCTCCTCTTAGTATTAGGTTGGTCCACATGTAACTGTGGTTTCAGACCATGGATTTTAAATCCTTATACCTAGACTCAAATACATCTTTATTCATCAAAATAAGAACCATTAAAATCAACATATTTTTGCTAATAAGAATTAAGTTTGTTTTTTCCCGCAGCATGAAAGTCTGTGCTTTGGGATTTGATAAGGTTTTGAAAGCATGTTCTGTTTCCTGTTGGTTGTGGAAACATTTTCCCTGCAAAAATTTGTCGAGATGCTTGAAGAAGTGGTAGTCAGTTGGTGAGAGGTCAAGTGACTATAGCAGATGAGGCAAAACTTCTTAGCCCAATTCGTTCAACTTTTGAAGTGTCCATTGTTCTGTGTGCAGTCAAGCATTCTCCTGGAGGAGAATTCGGCCCTTTCTGTTGACCAATGCTGGCTCCAGGCATTGCAGTTTTTGGTGCGTCTCATTGATCTGCTGAACATACTTCTCAGATATAACAGTTTCATAGGGATTTAGAAAGCTATAGTGGATCAGATGGGCAGCAGACCACCGAACAGTGACCATGACCTTTTTTTGGTGCAGGTTTGGCTTTGGGAAGTGATTTGGGGCTTCTTCTCAGTGTAACTACTGAGCTAGTCATTGCCCATTGTCATGTACAATCCAGTTTGTTACATATCACAATGTGCTCGAGAAATGGTTCTTTATTGTTGCACAGAATAAGAGAATATGACATTTCAAAATTATGATTATTATTTCTTTTTATTTGCAGTCAGGTCATGAGGCATCCCTGGTGGGCTTCCCTGGTGGCTCAGAAGGTAAAGTGTCTGTTTGCAATGCAAGAGACCTGGGTTTGATCCCTGGATTGGGAAGATCCCCTGGAGAAGAAAATGGCAACCCACTCCAGTTTTCTTGCCTAGAAAATCTCATGGATGGAGAAACCTGGTAGACTACAGTCCATGGGGTTGCAAAGAGTCCAATATGACTGAGCGGCTTCACTTTCATGAGGCATCCACATATTGAGCTTTTTCACCTTTCCAAATTGAAGCATCAAATGCTGGATGACCATAGAATGATCATTGTTGAGTTCTTCAGCAACTTCTCCTGTAGTTGTAAAAGGATCAGCTTTGAGGATTGTTCTCCATTGGTCATTGTCAACATCCAATGGCTAATCACTGCACTTCTCATCTTCAAGACTCTAATCTCCTTTGCAAAACTTATTATCACTGCACTAAACATTCTTTAGCAGTTTCTGAGCCAAATGCATCATTGATGTTGCAAGTTGACTTTGTTGCTTGAGGACCCATTTTGAACTCAATAAGAAAATCATTCAAACTTGCTTTTTGTCTAATATGATTTCTATAGTCTAAAGTAAATATAAAATAAGCAGCAAGTAATGTCATTAACAACAACAAAAACAAAAAGTGAATAATATGCATGAAAATGATGTATAACATAACCACATTTATTTAAGAATGTATTCAAATATCAAATGGCAAATTTCAACAATGCAAAAACCGCAGTTACTGTGCACCAACCCTGTAATAACTGCCCCCTCCATTAGAGTTTAAACTGGCATATGTCATCTGGAAACAGGTACTTTACTAAACTTTAGACAAAGGGATATGCAGAGAAGTGATATATGCAACCTCCCCATCATATATTTGGGGGAAACGCTGCTTGCTCTTTAATATCTTTTCTTCCCCTCACGGTGAACCTGTTGGATTGTATCTTTTATACATGGCACATAGATATATGTCCCATCCCTCATGTTCTTACAATCAGGCATCCTCAAAGTTTACTGGATTTTATGTTGTCACCTTGTCAATTTTGTTTGAGACTTGTGATTATCCTGACAAATGGAGTATTATAAAAATGATGGAGTAGGAATTCTGAGTCCAGTTCATAAAAAAAGAAAGAAAGAAAGAAATTGTTTCCATTTGGCTTCTGCTTCTGGCTGTTCAACTTTGGAATGTAGACACTATACTGTAAGCGAGTGCAGGACATATGGAGAGACCATACATTGATGCTCTTTTCAATATCCATAGCCAAGTTCTCAGAGGATAGTCTGTGTCAATTGCCAGCTATGTAAATGAGCAAAAGGTCATAAAATTCAAGCCTCACAAGGTGATGAAAGAATATGGAAAGAATGAATCTGAACATTGGATGACCTTGGGGCACAGAGATGTCTAGTTGGATTACTTCCCTCCTCTTAATGTTTTGAACGAGAAACAAGTATTTATCTTATTGGAAACTTTGAAGTTTGAGGATCAAATATAGTGGTAGTGGAAGCTTTCGTAGTCTCCTCCTGCTGTAGGATGTTTGGGTAACATAGAGCTTTGCCCATATGGTAGTCTATGTCTGTATGTGTGTGCTGCTGCTGCTAAGTCGCTTCAGTCATGTCCGACTCTGTGCGACCCCATAGACAACAGCCCAACAGACTCCCCCGTCCCTGGACCCTCCAGCCAAGAACATTGGAGTGGGCTGTCATTTCCTTCTCCAGTGCATGAAAGTGAAAAGTGAAAGTGAAGTCGGTCAGTCGTGTCTGACTCTTAGTGACCCCATGGACAACAGCCTACCAGGCTCCTCCGTCCTTGGCATTTTCCAGGCAAGAGGACTGGCGTGGGGTGCCATTGCCTTCTCTGATGTGTGTGCTAGTTGCTTCAATTGTGTCCAGCTTTTTCAACTCCATGGACTACAACCCACCAGGCTCCTCTGTCCATGGAATTCTCCAGGCAAGAATACTAGAGTGGGTAGCCAATCCTTTCTCTAGGGTTTCTTCTCTGACTTAGGGATCGAACCCTGACATCCTACATTGCAGGTGGATTCTTTACTATCTGAGCCACCAGGGAAGTCCAAAACAAATATATTCTAATTCTGGAGCTCAGAATTCAAAAATCAGGATATTGGGAGGACCTGGATCCTTCTGAAGGCTTAGTGATCAGTCCATTCCCTTGCCTCTTCCAGCTTCATTTGGCTTATCCTGCTCCACTCCAACCTCTGGTCTTATGGCCCCCTCATTGTATTTCTTTCTTTCTTTCTTTTTTTTTTTTTCAATTTTCTTCCCCACTTCTTATCTTTAGTCTGCCTCTTGTAAGACCTCGGTGATTCATTAGGCCACCAGGATAATCCAGAATAACCCCCGTCTCAAAATGTTTAACTTCTGCAATGTCTTCTTTATTATGCAAATTAATATATTCACAGGTTCCAGGATTTTGGACATGGGACATCTTTGAGAATCCATCAATCTACTGCAGTCCCCATGAAACATACAATCTCTTTAGAAATGTTGAAAACAGCTTTAATGAGAATTAATTCTTTAGAAACATTACTTAATAGTGTTAGAAAAGTTTATTAATGTTATTTCAGTCCATATTCTCCAGTGAAAATGTTCACTCTGTGACTTTTGCCTGCACTATTTGGGATACAACCTTGAGGTAGCCAAAGTCATTTTCATTTTTCCTTTCCTTCCTTTATGAAAATTGTTATTATAGCTCACGTTAATACCTTATCTGCCTTCAGGTAGAGAGAGAGAGAGTTCTAAAAGTAAATAAGTCATGCAGAGGAATCATTGGATATCTCTTAAGTATATTTCTGTTACTCTATTTACATTAAGGGGGCTTTTCCGGTGGGTAAAGTTGTAAAGAATCTGCCTGCGATGCAGGAGCCTCAAGAGCCACAGGATTCCATATCTGAGTTTGGAAGATCCCCTGGAAAAGGGTGTGGCAACCCACTCCAGTATTCTAGCCTGGAGAATCCCATGGACAGAGGAGCCTGGGGGGTTACAGTCCACAGGGTCACAAAGAATCAGACACAAGTGAAGCAACTTGGCAGGCACACACATGTTCATTTAAAAAGACCTTGTGATGGTGTTACCAACAAAACAGTTTCCAGGAAGTATATATATTAATATAATCTAGGTAATAAAGCATAACTCTGCCCGCCCCCCCCCCCCAACCGGGTTTAATCTGTTCTGGCTCACAGAGGGCCGTGTGCAGAAGCCTCACATCTGGCACTTCAGACCAGAATTTCTGTGAAAAAGACCTCCTCTGACACCTCAGCTCAGGGTACCATTTGCAGAAGCTGCTGTTGCTGCACAAGATGCTTAATCCAAGATGGTGATGGTAGGCCACGTGCAGAGGCGCTCAGACCTCTTGAGCAGCCCAACTGCACAAGCCTCGCGAGAACTCCTTGCCTGATTGAGGAAAACCTCAAATGCAGCCGCCGAGGGCCTGTTGGGAAGACTATGGATGCTAGAGTGAGAGCTCACACCTTTTCAGAACTGAACTCGATATTGTTTTATTAGTACGAGTTACACCAGGAGGACACTTTTTGGAGCCTAACTGCCAAGGATTGCTAACACATTTTGGCCCACCCTGGCTCCAGTAAGAAGACGTCAGAGACGTTGGGAGGTTTGAGGATGCCTGGATCTGGTTTCAGTTTACTGTGATGGGGTACAATGGCGTCAGCCTGCAGCTGAATTCCGAGCAACTCTGCCCAACAACCTGAGAGTGGTGCACACACCGCATTGCCCACAGGGTCGTCTGTACTGTTCATCTGTATCGTTGGGGGTTGAAGACGAACTCGCTCGAATCTGCCTGCTGACCTCGGCTGTCCTTCCTTCGGTGCCGGATGCCCTGGATGACGGGGACCTGTGGATGAGAGGGAAGCCTCAACACTCTGCCCATTGTCTCCCCTGAATCCTGAACTAAGCAGTAGCAGATGCATCAGCGCTTTTTGTGCTCCCAGCCTCCAAGATTAACAGTAGATTTTGCCTTGTCACTTCCGGTTTGGTAAAGAACGCTGAGCAGCCCTGAGAAGCCGCTGTTGCAGCACAAGATGTGCAGCAGGAGGTGAGACCCAGAAAGGCCCAGGTAGTGAGGATTAGCTGATAAAACTGGTTGAAGATGCTGGACCTGAATTTCTGAAGTGAGCTTGAGGCACTTTGAGCCACTTAACCAGATTCTGAGCTGCTGGTGAGAAGAGGAAACACTGACTTCCACCCTCTAGAGGCAAACCTTGGGTGTTTCTTCATCGTTGGAGGTTCTTCAGGCTCTTCTCCCAGCAGTAGCACAGACTACCAGCTGCCCCAGTGATCTGGTGAGTACCTCATGGGAATCCCTTGTGCATTTAGCTCTCAGTGGGCTGGGAGTCTGAAAGTTCTCCGGTTTGGCTGCAAGGGCAAAAAAGAAGACTCCCATTATTAGAGGTGAAAGATCTCACATCCATTCTATATAGGCTGTATACACAGCTGTATCTTAAGAGGTGAAAATCAGATTGTCTCAATTTATAATATATTGTAAGTGAGACAGGAGGGCTCTTCCAAAAGGAGAGCAGTTTATTTCTATTGGAATATACCTGTCTAAGTGAAAGCATTATGAAGTATGAATAGATACATCTAATAAGCTCTCATGACAGGATTTTATTTTCTTTTTGCATGTATACTGAGCATATCTCTTCTGAGTGCCATTGAAGCCTAAAATTTCCATATACACATTAATTATATTTAGCATTGACCCCTGTTAAAGTGAAAGTATTAAAATATTAATTTAACATATGATCATTATTTAAAGGAATTTGGGCTTTCAAAATATGTAAAAACAATGAAACTATTTATAATAAAACATATTTTGTGGAAAACCTAACAGTAAAGGCAAGAATTAATGTAATGCTTTCTCTGCGTTATCTAGCAGGAATAGTTTTGCAGCAATAATTAACCTGAAACTGTCAGGTTCTGTGGACTTGGTATGAATTAGAAGGTGGTAACTAGGCTATTCCTAATTTTAACTTATCTTCAATATGATACCATAGGACATATTTCACAAAGTTTTAGTTGTATTTATGTGTGCTTGTTAAGGAGAGCAGCAACAATAATTTTAAAGATTTTAAGAAACAAATTTAACAGTTAAATATTTTTAAAGCAAGCACAGTCTTATGCATGTTTACATTTTGATTGAGAAGTGGCTAGTAGATTTCCTTCTGCCCTTTAAAGCTCATTTCCTTCTCCAATTTAAGTACAATATTCACTGTTCAAATTATCGTGATTTATAGAGCAGATTCTTCCCTTATTCTAGCAGGATACTTTTTTTTTTTAATTT
Source organism: Oryx dammah (assembly GCF_014754425.2). Taxonomy (NCBI): domain Eukaryota; kingdom Metazoa; phylum Chordata; class Mammalia; order Artiodactyla; family Bovidae; genus Oryx; species Oryx dammah. The sequence continues at coordinate 19,162,338 of NW_024070204.1, forward strand.
TATTTTTACTTTATTATTTACTTGCAAGATTTTTCCTAATTACCCTAAAAGTCAGTTATATTTGTAATAAACTCTATATTCTTTAAATAACTTAAATACTAACATAATACAGAAAGGACAACTAAGTAAAATAAAACATCTTTATCAATTTAGAATTGCACAATTTCTCTGAAGTTTTCAGGAAGAAGTCTTAGCCATGCTTTATTTGCTAGCTAAGTTTTGCTGAATAAAGTTTATTTCCATGCCAGTTATATTTGATTTTTTAAAAGGATGACATTATATAGACAAAATGTAAATATAAATATTTATATTTATAAATATAAGTATTTTTGTCCCATGAATATAATGTAGCTACTGTCATCTGATGTAAAGAACAAAGATTTAATGGAAACAAATACTATTAAGATACAAAATGTAAAATGATGAGCTTGAACAATCACCTACGGTGCCCGAAAAACCTGCTGAAAGTTTTCCTTTAATTTCTTATGTGTGTGTTAGATGCTCAGTTGTATGCGACTCTTTGCTACCCCATGGACCATAGCTCACCGACAGGCTGCTCTGTCCCTGGAATTCTCCAGGCAAGAGTACTGGAGTGGGTTGCCATTTCCTTCTTAATTGCTTATGAAGCTACAACAAAGAGATAAAATGTGACTGTCCCTTTAATTTCAGAGAGGAATGAGAACATATACCAATATCTAGAAATCTGTGGTTGCAAAAGGAAGAGACTGATATAACCAACATCAGTAAGAAAGATTTTAAGTATGTTCTTGAACTACATTTTTTCCATTACCTACCCTACACTGAGGAGAAGGCAATGGCACCCCACTCCAGTACTCTTGCCTGAAAAATCCCATGGACAGAGGAGCCTGGTAGGCTGCAGTCCATGGGGTCGCTAGGAGTCTGACTTGACTGAGAGACTTCACTTTCATGCATTGGAGAAGGAAATGGCAGTCCACTCCAGTGTTCTTGCCTAGAGAATCCCAGGGACAGGGGAACCTGGTGGACTGCCGTCTATGGGGTCACACAGAGTCGGACACGACTGAAGCGACTTAGCAGCAGCAGCACCCTACAACAAAGCAATTTCAATGATACCTAAACAAGGAACTTAAACAAATACATTTTCCAAAATCTTAAGATTTTGCTTCACATGCATTCTTTAGTCCTAAATTCTAGACTTATTTATTGCATTGACTACAAAAATAGAAAAAAATAATCATCAATTTGAGAGAAAATTTCTCTGAACCACCAAAAGCTCAATACTGATGTGCCTCACCTATAAACTAATCTATTTCTAAAACAGACTATAACATTGAATTTGTAATTCCTGTGGCATGAGACTTTCTCACTATATTTACTTTATTATGGAAATTAGCCTGTCTCACATGCATAGGAAGTAACACAGGATTAATTCTAGGACGTGGAGAAGTTCAACATGAACAAGGATATGGCACAGATGTGCAACTAAATGTATTAGGGAAACTTCCAGTGAGAAAAGAGAGTTCAAGTTCAGAAGAGCCGGTGACTACCATGAAAAGTTGAATATTAGCACCTCAAAATTCATCTCGGAAAAATATGCATTCCTCTGTCCTCATTTAAGATGCAAGAGAGGAAAATTGCAACTTGAGCCTTGATTTTATAGTCACAATACAAAGATGAATAAACACACACAAAATCAAAGTTGAATGAATAAAGTATGACAGATTAAGGACAATAATCAAGTTCAACGTATATATGATTGTATTTCTAAAAATACTTTTAATCAGGGATAAAATGTAAAGTAAGAAAGTACTTTACAAATAAGAAAATACTCAGAGAGATAAAATGGGACATGAAATCATGAGGTAAGAGAGGGCAATAGAAAATAGGCAGGTATATTTTTTACAAGTAAAAAGGCTTGCTGAAGTTAATAATATAAAATGTATATACAATTTTTAAGAAGCCAATAGAAATATATTTGCCATTGAGAATATTAACTGTTCTCATGCAGGAAAAAGTCATGCATTTGTTTTACATTAAAATAAAACAAAATAAAATTTAGATATATCATTATATAGATACATGATCATAATTTATGAATAAATATATTTGAAAAAATTTAGATTTGCTGAAAACATGCCAAGAAAATATAAAGAGTTTCCATACACCCTTCATTTAATGTTCTTAATATTATATAATCATGGTAGGTTTTTCAAAAACAAGAAATTAACACTGGTACAGTATTGGTAAGTAAGTATGAGACATTTGAATTTCTGCAGTTTTTCCACTAAGTTTTTTTCTTTCTAGGATTCTATTCAGGATGCCACCAGTTTATTCAATCATCATGCCTCCTTGGTAACCTATGATCTGTGACAGTCTTCTTTAGCTTTTCATGATCTCAACTGGTTTAGAATATCTCTTAATTTGAGTCTTTCTGATTTCCTCATGGTTGCACTGAGTTTATAATCTTTTGTGAAGAATGCCACAGTAGCCAAGTTTCCCTCTTATCAAAATATATTGGCAATTAATTGTATCAATATGATTTTCACTATGAAAATCAACCTTGATCCATGATATCAACCTTGATCAGTTCAGTAAACTTGGAATATAAAAATATACAGCAAATATTTAACTGACAGTGAAATATTTATGAACTTTCTATATAAACTAATTCAGATATGAATTTGTTTAAATATATATCTTTATAAATTATATCAGTATAAGTGCATATGCATACATGTAAATATATAATTATATGTTTTATTCATCTATGCATGTACATATTTAAAACTAGATTTGGCTACCTCAGTTTTTAAAATTATGTTTCAAGTGACTGTGACTGTGAAAGTTGCTCAGTTGTGTCTGAATCTTTGTGACTCCATGGACTATACAGTCTGTGGAATTCTCTAGGCCAGAATATTAGATTGGGTAGCCTTTCCTTACTGCAGGGGATGTTCCTAACCCAGGGATCGAACCCAGGTCTACCGCATTGCAGTGAGATTCTTTACCAGCTGAGCCACAATTTTTCAAGTACAAAAGCAATTAAATAGAAAATTATAGTCTGTAAATATATGTAACAAAATAATATTAATAAAAAATTGTTAATGATCTTAGCATCTGAAAAATGTAAGCAAACAAATTAAAAGTCTTCAACAGCGAGTGGGTAAACAAAAGTAGCACAACAGACAACATATTGTAGCAACAGAAAATAAACTGAAGAGATTAGATTATTATTAATTTTTTTAAAGTTCTACCTCACATATTAAATGAAAAAATACCCAGCCAGTGTAAAACATATAGTTTTAATACAAAACTAGAGCCTATAAAAATCAGTTATTTGCCACTGTTATAGTAGAAATAAAAATTGAATGCTCGGATTATGGTGGGAGATTAAATAGTTGCAGTTATTTTTTTTCCTGAGAGCAATTTGTATTTCTTTATAAATATGCATGTCTAGTAAATTTTTCAATTGTATTTTTTTTCTTAGAGTACATTGGACCATAAACAAAATGACTTTAAGAATGATCATCATGGTGATATCTAAACAGTAAGTTGAAAACTCCTTAAATGCTTAACAGGGACAATAAAAATCTACTATAAAAATTAATTCAATGCTATGTTTTCATTAACTAGTCCAATTAAAGAACACTGGAATAGAAAAAGAATAAAATTGCTAAGTAGAAATGAAATTCATGTTATTTAATAATGTTTGTAATGCCATAGCAATATTTTTATAAAGGAAAACAAACAAGAACTATATGTATGAATAAAGTCCAGAAATTTATACACCCAAATGCAGGTATTATTTAACAGTAAAATCAGACTAGTAAATATTTTATTATTTTTCTCATTATTTTAAATATAAGTGCATGTATTTTTTACTTCTGTAACGAGAAGAAATTAGCTAACAAAGTACAATGGGAGAAGGAAATGGCAACCCACTCCAGTGTTCTTGCCTGGAGAATCCCAGGAATGGGGGAGCCTAGTGGGAGGCTGTCTATGGGGTTGCACAGAATCAGACATGACTGAAGCAACTTAGCAGCAGCAGAGGTACAATGAGACATGATGTTTCTCATGATAATGACATATATAAAAAGTAGTTTTGTCTTTGAATGAAGATTGTGATTTCATTGTATACTGCTGATGTGTGGATATACAATACCACACAGGTTTTTTTGAACCTCAGTTTTACTCAGTATATAGCAAAAGCTTTACATTTATTCACTCTGAAGAATCTGTTTTGAAATAGACTTTGGTTGGTTGCATTTATATCTGATGTATAATATTAATGAAAATGGGACATTCACTAATACGCTGACAATAGCAAACATGTGAAATTCACTTTGTATATCATGTTTGGATTACATTTTTGTTTCTTTTGGGCGCAGGAATATAACTAAGCTTGAAACACCATTGAGTCTGAAGATCTACTAGGAAAGCAGGGAGACAAGCATATTAATAGAGGCTCAGAACCGATTGAAGGGTGATCTGTAACAGGGAAGGAGGCTCCCAGATCTGCAACATTGACTGAGGTTGTTGAGATTTATAGGGACCATTTAGTGATGTTCTGTGAATTCTAAAAAAAGGGTGCAGTGGAGCATCAGGCATTGTAAAATTTCTCAGTAAAAGGCCACTTAGTAGGTAAGGTGCTCCCTTGGTCTGGTCAGGAAATAATTGCATGACTTGACAAATGTAAATTAGACCAAGTGTTCAGGTCCATTCAGTTCAGTTCAGTCACTCAGTCATGTCCGACTCTTTGCAACTCCATGGACTGCAGCACCCCAGGCCTCCCTGTCCATCACCAATTCCCGGAGTTTACTCATACTCATGGGCATTCAATTGGTGAAGCCATCCAACCATCTGATCCTGTCTTCCCCTTCTCCTCCCACCTTCAATCTTTCCCAGCATCAGGGTCTTTTCAAATGAGTCAGCCCTTCACATCAGGTGGTGAAAGTATTGGAGTTTCAGCTTTAGCATCAGGCCTTCCAATGAATATTCAGGACGGATTTCATTTAGGATGGACTGGTTGGATCTCTTGTAGCCCAAGGGACTCTCAAGAATCTTCTCCAACACCACAGTTCAAAAGCGTCAATTCTTCAGTGCTCAGCCTTCTTTATAATCCAACTCTCACATCCATACATGACTACTGGAAAGACAATAGCTTTGACTATACAGACCTTTGATGGCAAAGTAATGTCTCTGCTTTTTAATATGCTGTCTAGGTTGGTCAAACTTTTCTTCCAAGGAACAATCGTCTTTTAATTACATGGCTGCAGTGATTTTTGAGTGATCTGCAAAACTGATTTTGCAGATGTGATCTGCAGTAATTTTGGAGCCCTCAAAAATAAAGTCTGTAACTGTTTCCACTGTTTCCCCATCTATTTGCTGTGAAGTGATGGGACCAGATGCCATGAACTTAGTTTTCTGAATGTTGAGTTTTAAGCCAGCTTTTTCACTCTCCTCTTTTACTTTCATCAAGACTCTCTTCAGTTCTTCTTCACTTTCTGCCATAAGGGTGGTATCATCTGCATATCTGAGGTTATTGTATTTCTTCAGGCAGTCTTGATTTCAGTTTGTGCTTCATCCAGCCCAGTGTTTCTTATGATGTACTCTGCATATAAGTTAGAGAAACAGGGTAACAATATACAGCCTTGATGTACTTCTTTCTCTATTTGGAACCAGTCTGTTGTTCCATGTCCAGTTCTAACTGCTTCTTCCTGACCTGCATACAGATTTCTCAAGAGGCAGGTCAGGTGGTCTGGTATTCCCATCTCTTTAAGAATTTTCCACAATTTGTTGTGATCCACACTATCAAAGGCTTTGGCATAGTCAATAAAGCAGAAATACATGTTTTTCTGGAACTCTCTTGCTTTTTTGATGAACCAATAGATGTTGGCAATTTGATCTCTGGTTCTTCCGCCTTTTCTATATCCAGCTTGAACATCTGGAAGTTCATGGTTCACATACTGTTGAAGCCTGGCTTGGAGAATTTTGAGCACTACTTTGCTAGCATGTGAGATGAGGGCAATTGTGTGTTAGTCTGAGCATTCTTTGACATTGCCTTTCTTTGAGATTGGATTGAAAACTGACCTTTTCCAGTCCTGTGGCCACTGCTGAGTTTTCCAAATTTGTGGGCATAATGAGTGCAGCATTTTCACAGCATCATCTTTTAGGATTTGAAATAGCTCAACTGGAATTCCATATCCTCCACTAGCTTTGTTGGTTGTGATGATTCCTAAGGCATCACATCACTTGACTTTGCATTCCAGGTTGTCTGGCTCTATGTGAGTGATAACACTGTTGTGATTATCTGGGTCCTGAAGATCTGTTTTGTATAGTTCTGTGTATTCTTGCCACCTCTTCTTAATATCTTCTGCTTCTGTTAGGTCCATACCATTTCTGTCCTTTATTGTGCCCATCTTTGCATGAAATGTTCCCTTGGTATTTTTAATTTTCTTGAAGAGATCTCTGGTCTTTCCCATTCTCTTGTTTTGCTCTATTTCTTTGCATTGATTACTAAGGAAATCTCTCTTATATCTCCTTGCTATTCTCTGGGACTCTGCATTCAGCTGAGTATATCTTTCTTTTTCTCCTTTGCCTTTTGCTTCTCTTCTTTTCACAGCTATTTGTACGGCCTCCTCAGACATCCATTTTGACTTTTTGTATTTCTTATTCTTGTGGATGGTCTTGTTCCCTGCCTCCTGTACAGTGTCATGAACCTCAGTCTATAGTTCTTCAGGCACTCTATCAGATCTAATCCCTTGAATCCATTTTTTACTTCCACTGTATAATTGTAACGGGATTTAGGTCATACCTGAATGGTCTAGTGGTTTTCCCTACTTTCTTTAATTGAAGTTTGAATTTGGCAATAAGGAGTTCAGGATCTGGGCCACAGTCAGCTCCCGGTCTTTTTTCTGTTGACTGTATAGAGCTTCTCCATCTTTGGCTGCAAAAATATAATCAGTCTGATTATGTATTGACCATCTGGTGACGTCCATGTGTAGAGTTTCTCTTGTGTTGTTGGAAGAGCGTATTTGCTATGACCAGTGAGTTCTCTTTGCAAAACTCTATTAGTCTTCACCCTTCTTCATTCTGTACTCCAAGGCCAAATCTACTTGACCAATTGTTACTTGTTACATGAAATCTGCCTCCATATAATGTAAAAAGGGGGAAAAAAGTCTGATTCTGTTTAGGTTGTAAAGGACAGTAATAAAAACAATAGAGGCGCACGCCACGCGTGCCGACCGCTCGGGACCGTGCCTGGCGAGGCCTGGAGGCCTGCAGTTTGACCAGCCATGTTCCTCTCCATGGAGCTATGGGCCCACATGGCCAGCCTTGCCGCCCACTGGGGAAAACATATAAGAAATCTGCATAAGACAGCTGTTCAGAATGGAGCTAGAGGAGCCTTATTTGTGCACAGAGATACCCCTGAGAATAACCCAGAAACTCCATTTGATTTCACACCAGAAAACTATAGGAGGATAGAGGCCATTGTGAAAAACTACCCAGAAGGGCATAAGGCAGCAGTTGTGCTTCCAGTTCTGGATTTAGCCCAGAGACAGAATGGATGGCTGCCCATCTCTGCTATGAACAAGGTTGCAGAAATTTTACAAGTATTTCCAATGAGAGTGTATGAAGTAGCAACTTTTTATACAATGTGTAATTGAAAGCCTGTTGGAAAGTATCACATTCAAGTCTGCACTACCACACATTGCATGCTTTGAAACCTGGACAGCATACTGGAAGCCATTCAGAAAAAACTTGGCATAAAGGTTGGAGAGACTACGCCTGACAAACTTTTCACTCTTATAGAAGTCGAATGTTTAGGGGCCTGTGTAAATGCACCAATGGTTCAAATAAATGACAACTACTATGAGGATCTGATACCTAAAGATATTGAAGAAATTATTGATGAACTGAAGGCTGGCAAAATCCCAAAACCTGGGCCAAGGAGTGGACGCTTCTCCTGTGAGCCAGCCGGAGGTCTTACCTCTTTGACTGAACCACCAAAAGGACCTGGGTTTGGTGTGCAAGCAGGCCTTTAATTTATATTCGCTGTAAATATGTCACTGGAGAAATAAAATATGAATCTCCTATCTAAAAAAAAAAAAATAGAAAACATTTACGGAACACTTAACCCTGTGCCAGGAAACATGCCAACCATTTTCACAAACATCGTTTCACAGTTACTCACACATCACTTTGATGAATTTCTGAAATGTTTCTATGCATTTGAAATGAGGCTTATTAGTAATTTGCCCGAAGTCACATATTAGTAAAAGAGAGACCCAGTTTTGAAACCCAGGCAGTCTTCCTTCAGAAACTGAGCCCTTCACCTTTACATGCCAGATATTATCAACTTAGTTTTGTTGTTAAATATGAAGATAGACAAGCTATAGCTTTCTCCCCACTGTCATTTCAGTTTGTAGGTTATTTTTATGACATACATTATTGATTTCTAGGAAAGATGGAAAAGTTCTTTTTTAATTTATTTGTAGCAAATATTCTATGTGAAAAATTCTAATTAGCAAATTAATGTGACATAGAGCAAATGTACTCTAGCCTGGAAAATCCCATGGGCGAAGGAGCCTGGTAGGCTGCAGTCCATGGGGTCGCGAAGAGTTGGACACGACTGAGCGACTTCACTTTCACTTTTCACTTTCATGCATTGGATCAGGAAATGGCAACCTACTCCAGTGTTCTTGCCTGGAGAATTCTAGGGACAGGGGAGCCTGGTGGGCTTCCGTCTATGGGGTTGCACAGAATCCAACACAACTGAAGTGACTTAGCAGCAGCAGCAGCAGCAGAGCAAATGTAATGTAATAAATGAATACAAATATAGGTAACATATATTGACATTTTTAACCCTGGATTATGAATTTGTATATGGGGTAATTTTAAACTTCATTATTATGATTTTATTTTAAGCTTTCTAAAATGATTTAAAAATGTTTATTATAGAAAAATTATATTGATTTCAAGAAAAGAAACAAATTGGAAAAAATCTGGGAAAATAAAATATGCTTAAAAATAAAAGACTGTCACACTTCACAAAAGTTGGTAACGAAGCCAAATTTTATAGCTTTGGATTCTGAACATTTACCTTCTTTCATAACATTTTATTTTTTTAAAATGTTTCTTTTTTAAACACTTTATTCTTAAAACTTAAGTGAGAAAAAAATTTATCAGAGTCAAAGATGAATGTTACTTAGATTAACTTATTTTTAGAATGATATGATACATTATGTTTAAAAATAAGATACAATTTAACATAGTTGTATGTTTTGTTTTCATAAAATGAGAAAATTATTTATTGACTCCATTATTTCTCTGGAATTTCAAAAATTTCCTTCTTGATAATTTTCCTTTATAGTAATTTTCAAAACTATTGCTGCTAATATACCATAAATTATAGAAAATTATGAGAAGAAAAGTAAAAGAAATAGTAAAATGGATTAATATGTGAACTCTATGACTGGCTTATAGTGAACTACAGACATGTTAGTGATTTTTTGTAAAATAATTCTACCAACTATGTTATTTCTTTAAAGACTTATAGTTTTACTAGTCTTAATAACTATGTTATTAGTATTTTAGTCTTTATGTTAAACATCATATTTGTATTGATTTATTTTCTCTTTATGACAATGTTCTAAATATATGTTAATATTATCACTGTGTTGTTGATGGATATAATGACTTTTTAAAATTATTGGCTGAAATTAACAAAGCTGCTTGAATTGGTCACTGGTATTCACATAAACGAAACTAATTGCAATTTATATGCCTTATTATTATATGATACTCTTTTCACACAATAAGCTTTTAAAATTTACCAAAATGCTGTTAAGCAAGCATCTAAATATAGCTATATTTATATTTTAAAATTTATTTTATCATTCTTAAAATAGTTAAAACAATTTTTAGTGATGTTGTACATTTCATGATGTTTATATCAATTGATATGAGAACAGTTTTCACAATTTAACAGAATATTTGTTAAAATTATGATATCTCTTATTTTTATTTGTTAATAAAAATTTAATTTACCTTAATTTTAAAAAGTAATCTCATGAAAGTACTTAACTAAGTTAAGACATAAAAATGAACTAAACTGTATTAGGTTCAATTCTTGATTGCAGAACATACATGCATATGCTACCTTAGAGGAACAATTAGCATTTTTCAGAATGAGGCAATGAAGTCATGCTAACAAGATAGCAAAAGATAACAAACAGTTTTTTTTTTTTTTTTGGTACAAAATGATATATAAATTTCCTGAGAACATTACATAAATAAGAATATAGAAAGGCTTATACTCCTCAGACTCCTATAGCTCCTTATTGGAACTGTTGTGACTTAATCCAGCATGAAGGAGGATTTATTTGGAGAGAAAACTCTTGCTTCCCTTGAACTTAAGAGTTTTCTATCCTTACTCACCCCCACTTCACTATTCTGGAGACTCTCACCTTGTGCTTGGCTCCCCTTATAACGTAAAAGTAACAGTAGTTTAACAAATGAACAAGATTCTCAGCACGTTTGCTGAGATTCAATTCTTTGGACATAAATGTCCAGTTTCCAGGAGCATCTTTGACAGGCTGAGTCTTTAGTTCTGTCTATGGTTCAGTTTTGTTGATCACCCATTAATGTCATGGTGAATATCCAATGGAGCCTAGCAAAGCTGAACAGTAGGGAAGAGTTTGAATGACTGACTAGCTCTGTTCAAATCATATCAATGTGTCCTTGCTTTACATAACAAGTAAAGGTTTGAATAGTCTTCAAGTACTGTGAACCATCCTAATTTAATTTTAAATTCAGTGAAATATGAGGAAATTATCTATGAAATGAAAATTCTCTGCCCTGTCTACTTTAATAAAATTTGTTAGAAATAAGTTATTCACAGTTCCTATATTAACATATTGGATTCTTTTCACACCATTGAATATATGTTGTTCCTCCACATCGCACACCCTAAGTTTATAAAATATATAGTAAAACTCATGAAATCAATATACTATATTGATTTTAACCCTTTCTCAGTAACTATTAAGTTTCCATGTCCTTCCTTAACTACTAAAATTGCTTATTATTGACAACATTCCCAAGATACATACAAATAGATCTCTAATAAGAGAGTTCAGGAACTGTGGGGTCTATGACATATATTGACAGGAAAGAAGGTAAAGAATTTACCTGCAACACAGGAGACCCAGATTTGATCCCTGGGTTGGAAAGATCCCCTGGAGAAGGGAATGGCCACTCACTCAAGTATTCTTGCCTGGAAATCACCAGGGACAGAGGATCCTGGCAGGCTACAGTCCATGGAGTCACAATGAGTTGGACAGGACTGAGAGACTAATGCACACACATATGATGTATATTAGTTTCCTTGTCTTGGCATGTCCTTTTTTAGTAAATTAATGACAGAGTATAGCTTCTGGAGATGTTAATCTCTGATGTTGTTGAAGTGTGGACCTAACAAGAAATTACACCTCTCAACCCAAAATGTGCTTGTTGTAACATATGCATAATTGTAAAAATTTGGATTTAGTGGGTGGTCTGGAGTTGGGAGTGAACAGTTGACTAGAAAGGAGCAAGTATGGCCTTCTGTGGTGGAATAACTGAGAAATTATATATTAGTCTATATGGTATAATCTAAAGAAAGAGAGCAGAGCAGAGTAACTAGAGCACATACTCTGCCTGCAACCAGACAGATGATTCAGAGCAAGCTCTAGTATTTATTCAGGTTCTGCTCCATAATTTCCTACTGTCTCAGCCTCTGGAACTGTAGTCTCTTCCCCCTCAACTCGGTGAAGTGAGGGCTCTGCTCACATTCTTCTACTTCTGAAAATTGTTCCAGGCAGAAAGTTTGAGTGCTTGTAGAGCTAATGATGTTTATTTCCTCTATCCCAGGGAGTATCATCTCATGTTCTCAGTGTTTTGAAGTCAATAGTCTTTCCCAGTTTGCCAAATGTTTGAAGTCAAAAGTTAAGTCTATTCTTTTTTATTACAGTGTGCCTTGAAGAGAAATTCTCTTATTTACTTAAATTTCTCTCTCCCCATTTACAATCTAGCCCACCTAAACTTATAAGAAAACAAATTTATTTCTCTCATTCATTTATGTTAACCTCTTTTGTAATCTTGTTAATGTTGCCTTTGCCAGTCCCCAGGATTGCTTAATTTTAAAATTTTAAACCGTATCTTCTATCATAGTGCTCTGATTTCACTTGTCATAATATCTCACCTCTAGATCTCTTACTGATCACTGATCATGAACGGTAGTCTCCTGAAGTTGGCATGCCTTCCTTCTTTCATTTCCTCCTTCATCTTTCTGTGACTATCATGCAAGCAAGTCAAACTCAACAGTCCAAAATAAAATTCTTCAAATTTCTTCATTAAATCAATTTCATAGTGGTTTTTACTTTATTAAATGGCACCAAAATCTATCCTAAACACCTTTATCTTTCCAACATCTATTTACATACCATTTCCAGTCACCTTTACCTCCTAGATAATTTAGCATTCTATATTAACAGTCTATGCAAACTGTCACAATTCTAGGTTAGTTATCCATCCTCACTTGAACAATTACAATGACATCTTAATCTGTGTCTTGTCTACTTGCAGTCTATACTTCCATTGAGATTTAAAATTTATTTTTAAATATAAATCTTATAAATGTAAACCATACTTTATTACCTGTTCAGTGAAAACTCTTAACAGTTTCCTTTCCTGTCCTTAGGGAAGGGAAGCTATTTAACATTTGTCATTTGAACCTTGTCAACATCTATGACATTGGTTACTCAACCTTCCAAATGTTGACAGAAATAACCAACTGAAAATATAATAGTAATTAAGAAATGTTTTATTCCAGCCAGACTGAGGTCTATAACCTGGAAGACAGTCTCTCAGATAGCTGTGAGGAACTTCTCCATAGAAGCATGGTTTTTGGCATAGTTTTATATCTTGTCATAACAAAAGAAGCATGGCAGGGGTACATTCCTTCAAGGCTTAAGGGGGAAAAACCAGAATCATATGTACACAGTGGGTCAGTATGGCTTTGGCTCTGAGATCTGAGTCTTACCATAGATGGAATACTAGCAATTTCATCCCAGAAATGGATGCATTTATCACTATCTTCAAAATAGACAATCCTTACTTCTGGACAGTACATGCTTTAATGGTTAAAGCAGATTTAAAGTGTATGCCTGATAGACTACAGTATAGGCTCTTCTAGTTAGCATAAACCCAATCATGTTTGATGTATGGCAAAACCAATACAATATTGTAATTAACCTACAATTAAAATAAATAAATTTATATTAAAATAACTCAATCATGTATTAGCCAAATGACTTCTTATCTTAATGGAGAAGGAATGGCAACCCACTCTAGTATGCTTGCCTGGGAAATCCCATGGACAGAAGAGTCTGGCAAGCTATAGTCCATGGGGTTGAAAAGTGTAGGATGCTATATAGCAATTAAACAACAACAATATACCTTAATAGGTGGAATTTTCTTTCCTTATTTCCAAGTTTTGATTGCAAACTTTCTGTTATAAAGATTTGATGATTAGTATGTTTGCCCCTCGGTGCCAGGGTTGTACTGCCTGCCTATAGTGGGTCCACTGTGTCCCTCATTGACAAGCTTTTTCATATATATGTATATATATTTTTTTCTTAGTTATCCACATTGGGGGTGGAACTAATCAGATATAGTGAACAAACACAAGAAAACATTTTATCTGTTGACATTTTATATGCTGACAAGAAAACATTTCATAGGCTACACATATCATCAATTATATCACATTGTTGAACAAACATTGCAAATGTGTTTTTAGCAATAGTTTTAAAGAAAGCAGTGATACATGTCATGAGTAGATTGATAACTAGGAAAAGAATAGTAATACATACTATGAAAATGATAAGCATCTGTAAAACAGGGTGGGAAAAAATGCTTATTTCAGAGAGGAGTCAACTAAATAGATCACTTAAAGAGTTATTTTCCCTTATATCTTATAACCAATTTATCTTTGGGGAATTTTTTTCTAGGTATGTCTCCACTTCTCCAGAGGCACTGATATAAGAGCAATAAGTGTTGTGAGCAGGAGCAGAAACATTTCTTGTTTAACCAATAGAAAATCTAAGGCAACCCTGTTATCTGATACTTCTTGGGCTAAGGTATTTAGGTATGCTTGTTCTGAAATGATTTGTATAGAGTCCTTGACTCTTTGACTGATGATAGCTGATAGATTTCTGATCATATACTCATGCACTAAGAACCAAAATTCACAAAACACTTTGCAACCAAGTGTCTTGATATCTTACTTACATGGATTTATTGACTTTGTAATAAAGAGAGAACGGGATTCATCTATTTCCTTATATATAGACAATGAGGTAACATAATGTCCCAATAAGCATAAAACTTCTATATGCCAGATATTAAGACAATTTATGTGCCCATCCTTCAGAAACTGGGTCAATTACAATATTAAAACAAAACCTGGGGGACACAAGTGATTCCTCCCAGAGTGCTCTCATTGAAAGTCTCATTAATTAGGAGTTTTGTAAACACAATGTTAAACCATAAATCGTTTTCTTGCAGGCTTTCTAAAAGTCATCTGTATTGTGTTTAACATATAGGAGTTACCAGAATAGTTCACTCTTATTTTTATCTTTAAGACATTTGTTAAACAAGCAAGTGATGCAACAAGGGGGTCTTGGAGTGTGCTTAGTCTCTAAGTATTGAGGACAGTATCAAACAAAGGATGGATCCATTAATATGTTGAAGAAATTGAACATGAAAGATTAGGCCAGACCAAGGTCTCTCTAGTTGAGTGGTAATTTTAGGAACACCTGAAAAGTTGGTGACAGAAATTATGAAGGGATTTATATCAGTTTTTATTGACTGGGGAATTTGATGACAGATCCAAACAATCAGTTAGATAGCCATACTTTGTGACATATTTACTAGATAATTTTATGTCCATAATGATCATTAATAGCTTAGAGTAAAGCAATAATTTTCAATTTAAAAACAATAACTCAATTTTCATAGGGAGGCAGATATTTAGTAACTAGTTCATCTGAACTACCAAGGTGGGTCTTACAGTCCTGGTTTGGTTCTTGGGTCAGCTGTCTACCACCGTTGTCTTCTCCTCCTGGTATGGGTGGTGTTTCTTCTCTGTTTGAGCACTGATTTAGGTTTCAAGTCAGAAGTTTTCTCTGCAGACCAGTCTAATGCAAAGACACTTAAAAATAAGAGATGTGAACCCATTAGTCTGTGCCTTTTAATTTGGCAGTGCATGGATTATTTAACAATACCTAATAAGATCCTTTCCAATGTGGCTGCAAAATAATCTTTTATTTGACATATTTTCTAATATACAAAATCTCCATATTGTAAATCATGATCCTTAAGGCCTTTGTTTCTGGGAAGTTCACCAAGAAATGAATTAACTACCAACTTTTTTCATTTCTTTTAAGTGCCTCAATAAGACCCTGACAATAATGTAATATATCTTCCTTGAGTAAGATTGGTTCATATATTCTCTCATCTAATTACATAGGGTGTCCTGTTAATATTTCAGAAGCAGACAGCTGATGTTACCAAAAGGCATAGGCTAAATTTAAGACGCACTAGCAGAAGAGCTTTTGCCCATGAGAGATTAAGTACTTCTGAAGGTTTTGCCAATTGAGTTTTGATAGTGCCATTAATTCTTTCCACCAGTCCTGAAGATGGGGGGTGATAAGTTCACTGAAAATACCGCATTATTGGCCATATGTCACAAATAGATTTAATTATTTGTCCTGCCAAATAATTTCCCTGGTAACTGTGTAATTTGGAAGGAATTCCCCAAACAAGAATTATCCTTTCAAATAGCAATTTAACCTTATAGCCATTCCTCTGCGTAAGGAAAAGCTTCACCTCAGTGTGAAAGTACACAGATTGTTACCAAAACATATTTATACTCTTGAGACAGTGGCGTTTGGACAAAGTCCAACTTCTGTATCTCAAAGGGTGCCTTAGGAAGGAAAAAGTGGCCTCGTGACCCATGCAGTGATTTTCCAGGATTATATTTAGGGCAGATAGTAAGACAAGCATATACTTTATGAGCCATCATGGGAGAAAGTTTAGAAACATATAGTTTCCCCCATATAGCCATTTTCTCAAGTGCCCATTGAGTTAAAGATTGTACATACTGGGGTAATGGTTGAACTCCAACAGGCACTATAATTTTTTATATGTTTTGTTTGTTTTATCACTTCCAAAATATTGTGTGTGTGTGTATGTGTGTGTGTGTGTGTGTGTGTGATGGGATCAAAACTCCCTCTTCTTGTTGCCCTATTTGTTTCTCTTCTTCAGTGGCAATTTCCTGAGCCTGCAGAAGGAAATCTTCCTCTGAGTTGGCAAGGTTAACAGAAAGCAGTGGCCATTCTCAAGGCTAGACAGAATGGGTATTTAAAGCTCCCTATTTGGCTACATCATCAATAAGCTGATTCCCTTTAGTTCCATACTGCCAGATTTGGAATGCCCTAGTATTTTAATAATTGCCAGCAGTTTTGGTATATAACACTTAATAACCTGGCAACCTGTTTTCCATTTTTTAAAAGCTGTTCTGAATAGGTTAAAACTTCTTGTCTCCATAGTATTCCAAAGTCGTCTGCAATTTAAAGGCATAATGACTGTCACATTTGATATATGATCTTTAGCTGGTTGATGAGTTCAAGTTAGAACTATTAATTCAACTTGTGCTGTTTTTGGATAAAAAAAAAAAAAAAGAGCTTTCACTTATGTTCATTGTGGTTGTTACTGCATATATATCTGTGTATATCTTAGTAATGTCCCCAATCATTTTTTAAGTAGAACCAATCTGTAAACCAAAGCAGACTAACATTATCAATAGATTTTTATTGTAAATTATTCCTTGGAGTAAGAAGATAATTGTTAGTAAAATGCAATTGTAGTCATTTCCTTTCCATAGTTCTGGAAGCAAAGTTTCAGGGTTGAGGCTATTTTTGTGACATACAATAATGATAAAACTAACTAAAATTATGATTAATAACATTAAACTAGAATATATTTTAGCAATGGCAAATGATCTGTACTACATATATTAATATCATTTACCCGTACAATATGAGCTTCTCTGGTGGCTCAGACGGTAAAAAAGACCTGGGTTCAATCCTGGGTTGGGAAAATCCCCTGAAAAAGGGAATGGCCACCCAGTCCAGTATTCAAGCCTGGAAAATGTCATGAACAGAGAAGCCTGGTGGGCTACAGTCCCTGGGGTCACAAAGAGTCGGATGTGACTAGGCAACTATACATACACACATCACTCCAACCCACCACCCCCTCATACATTATAATCTGAGAAGATTTAGCACCACTCATTTGATATTGCTTCCCATGTAATTTAACATAGCAAAGAAGCCTAATTAAGTTTAATATCTATCTTGGATATGCTTCAGGTGCTCTTGAGGAAGTTGTTCAAAGACATCACAAGGTTTCAAAAACACTTTGCCAAGTAGGAAAATAAATCAGTATAAAACAATACTTATTCACTCAACCAAAGTGACAATAAATGATTTGAAGGGCAAAAAATAAAGTTACAACAGACTATTAAAAAAGTAAAGCAACTTTTCAGTCTGGTATCAATAGCAGATAGATATTTCAAGAAAATGTTGTCACCTAACAGAATATCTAATCCAAGTTTTGCACAAGCTTACTACTAATACCAAAATCCACTTAATTAAATCCATTCCAATATTAGTCAGTCCTGTGTGTGTGTGCTAAGTCACTTCAGTCATTTCCTACTCTGTGTGACCCTATGGACTGTAGCCCTCCAGGATCCTCTGTCCATGGGGATTCTCCAGTCAAGAATATTGGAGTGCGTTACCATGCCCTGCTCCAGAGGATCTTCCCAAACCAGGGGTCGAATCCATGTCTCCTGCATCGGCAGGCAGATTCTTTACCACTGAGCCAACAGGAATGTCCACCTATTAAGATATACCTATTTAATTAAACCAATAAAATATTAACTTGTTTTCACTCATTAAAGATTAATCTAAAATCACCGGATCTTTTACAAAATTCAGGTTCATTTTGATTACATTTATAAATATATAATTTTTAAACACTTATTTTAAGTAAATTAAAAATTTCCCTTTTACAAATTAATTTTTCTAAGACCAGCTGAAGGAAAAAAAGTATCATATTTCTAATATACACGCATGCATGTAAACAGACACAACCAAAGAACTCATAGCCTTATTTTAAAACTTAGTCATAAATCAGGCATTACAATGTAAACTCACTGGTTTGTGACTAAAAACTGGAATAAGTTAAATTTATTTTTTTGAGTTTAAAGACACCTCTTATCCTACCCCTCTTTTTTTCAGTTTTGGATTTTATTGATTGAGCAAAAGCTGTGGTCTCAGGCAATATGGTCTGTTTACAGATCAAGGACATAATAAAATTACAACCTTAAGTTTTCTCCTAGGAGTATATTTGTTCCCTTAGGGTAAGAATTTTGAAAGGATCAAGTCAGTTTTTATTTATCCCTAGTTTGTATGTGCCGAAATCAGTTTGAGAATGTCTCAGTTTCTCCTGCCAGGTTTTAGAAACCATACTGGTGGCTCAGAGCAATGGGTGACTGGTCCTTATGTGTGTATGTCCCAGGATCCAGGATGAGCCATACATTACTTACAGTGTCATAATGAGATTCCAATTCTCAGACATCTTTTCTTGGTTCCTGGTCACCTGAGAACACCTTGTGACTGGTAATGTCCCTTCTTTTCATAACTGAATAGATTAATTCTCTCCTTTGCACCCAAACATTTGTTCAGCCCATAATTATATAAATTTTCCCAATCTTAAGCTAGATTTTTAAAAGTCAACGAATCCAGTTTACTCCAAAATTTTTCTTTGGTATTTTCTGCTTTGAAATTCTTCAAAGTCCCTGGCTAGGAATGTCTTCCTATGTCCCTTTTATCTAGGAAAGGTCAGAGTATCCCCTTAAGACTCCAAGTCTTAAGATAACAACTCAAATAAAACTCACAGGCCATCTACTTAAGATAATGAGGTCCTGATTTCAGAAGAAATTTACCAAAGCACTTGAAGTGCTGTTAAGCTCAGAGGGCAGAGTGGATACTCAAGGGACTCATGCTTAGACAGGGCACTAGTCCAAAGCAGACTCCAGGTGAACTTGGTAGGTTTCTTTGACATACTGCAAACTACATCAAACAATGCTGATACCCTGTCCTCCCCACACACACCTTTTTAGCAGCAGGCTGGTGGACTCTTTTAAAAAAACTAATGTTTAAATGATTAAACATTAGTCAATGTTTTGACTAATTTTGGTCCACCTTCTTTGGGTCCATGAGGTGATAGAAATCATAATAAAAAATCTTTAATAAGAATAAGGGAGAATTTTATTTGAGCAAAACTGAGGACTATAGTCCGGGATATAACTACTCAGATAGCTCTGAGGAACTACTCTGGAGAAGTATGCTTTTCAACACAGTTTTATACCTTGTTAGAACAAAGAACATCACATATAACAGGAGTGCATTTTTCAAGTTTTCAACAAAGAAAGAAAGAAAGACAGGTTAGCATGTACACAGTGATCAGTATGGCCTTGGTACCTGAGAAGGAATCCTTATCATGAAGGTGTACTAACCCTGGGATCCCCAGGATGGAGGTTTATCTGTATCTTCAAAATACACATTCTTTACTTCTGTACAACAT
Source organism: Oryx dammah (assembly GCF_014754425.2). Taxonomy (NCBI): domain Eukaryota; kingdom Metazoa; phylum Chordata; class Mammalia; order Artiodactyla; family Bovidae; genus Oryx; species Oryx dammah. The sequence goes on from NW_024070204.1 coordinate 19,182,069, forward strand.
ATCCTTTTCGTTAATGGTTAAAATAAGTATGCAATGAGTGATTGGTAGGCCATAAGACAGACTTTAAGATGGTAGGCACTGAGAGAGGGCATCAGAGGGTAGACAGATGGAAACCATAATCACAGGCAACTAGCCAATCTGGTCACAGGGACCACAGCCTTGTCTAAGTCAATGAAACTAAGCCATGCAATGTGGGGCCACCCAAGAGAGACGGGTCGTGGTGGAGAGGTCTGACAGAATGTGGTCCACTGGAGAAGGGAATGGCAAACCACTTCAGTATTCTTGCCTTGAGAACCCCATGAATAGCATCAAAAGGCAAAAATATAGGACACTGAAAGATGAACTCAACAGGTCAGTAGGTGCCCAATATGCTTCTGGTGATCAGTGGAGAAATAACTCCAGAAAGAATCAAGGGATGAACCCAAAGCAAAAACAACACCCAGTTGTGGATGTGACTGGTGATAGAAGCAATGATTGATGCTGTAAAGAGCAATATTGCATAGGAACCGGGAATGTTAGGTCCATGCATCCAGGCACATTGGAAGTGGTCAAACAGGATATGGCAAGAGTGAACATCAACATTCTAGGAATCAGCGAACTAGGATGGACTGGAATGGGTGAATTTTACTCAGATGACTATTATATCTACTACTGTGGTCAGGAATCCCTTAGAAGAAATGGAGTAGCCATCATGGTCAACAAAAGAGTCTGAAATTCAATACTTGGATGCAGTCTCAAAAGTGACAGAATGATCTTTGTTCATGTCCAAGGCAAACCATTCAATATCATGGTAATCCAAGTCTATGCCTCAACCAGTAATGCTGAAGAAGCTGAACAGTTCTATGAAGACATACAAGACCTTTTAGAACTAACACTCCAAAAAAGATGTCCTTTTCATTATAGGGGACTGGAATGAAAAGGTAGGAAGTCAAGAAACACCTGAAGTAACAGGCAAATTTGGCCTTGGAGTAAGAAATGAATTAGGGTAAAGGCTAATGGAGTTCTGCCAAGAGAACACACTGGTCATAGCAAACACCCTCTTCCAACAACACAAGAGAAGATTCTACACATGGACATCACCAGATGGTCCACAGCAAAATCAAACTGAATATATTCTTTGCAGCCAAAGATGAATAAGCTCTATACAGTCAACAAAAACAAGACCAGGAGCTGACTGTGGCTCAGATCATGAACACCTTATTGCCATATTCAGATTGGAATTGAAGAAAGTGGAGAAAACCCCTATACCATTCAGGTATGACCTAAAGCAAATCCCTTATTACTCTACAGTGGAAATGAGAAATAGATATAAGGGACTAGATCTGACAGAGTGCCTGATGAACTATGGATGGAGGTTCATGACACTGTACAGGAGACAGGAATCAAGACCATCCCCAAGAAAAAGAAATACAAAAAAGCAAAATGGCTAAGGAGGCCTTACAAATAGCTGTGAAATGAAGGGAGGTACAAAGCAAAGGAGAAAAGGAAAGACATACCCATTTGAATGCAGATCCCAAAGAATATCAAGGATAGATAAGAAAGCCTTCCTCAGTGATCAATGCAAAGAAGTAGAAGAAAACAATAGAATGGGAAAGACTAGAGATCTCTTCAAGAAAATTAGATATACCAAGGGAACATTTCATGCAAAGATGGGCTCAATAAAGGACAGAAATGGTAGGGACTTAACAGAAGCAGAAGATATTAAGAAGAGGTGGCAATGTGTACCCCAAAGTTCATCACAGCACAGTTTATAATAGCCAGGACGTGGAAGCAACCTAGATATGCATCAGCAGATGAATGGATAATAAAGCTGTGGTACATATACACATATAGAGTATTACTCAGCCATTAAAAAGAATACATTTGAATCAGTTCTAATGAGGTGGATGAAACTGGAGCCTATTATACAGAGTGAAGTAAGCCAGAAAGAAAAATACCAATACAGTTTACAAATGCATATATATGGAATTTAGAAAGATGGTAATGATAACCCTGTATGTGAGACAGCAAAAGAGACACAGATGTATAGAACAGTCTTTTGGACTCTGTGGGAGAGGGAAAGGGTGGGATGATTTGGGAGAATGGCATTGAAACATGTGTAATACCATATATGAAACAAATCACCAGTCCAGGTTCAATGCATGATACTGGATGCTTGAGGCTGGTGCACTGGGACGACCCAGAAGGATGGTACGGGGAGGCAGGAGGGCGGGGGGTTCAGGATGGGGAACACGTGTATACCTGTGGCAGATTCATGTTGATGTATGGCAAAACCAATATTGTAAAGTAATTAACCTCCAATTAAAAAAAAAAAAAGAGGTGGCAAGAAAACACAGAAGAACTGTACAAAAAAGATCTTCAGGACCCAGATCATCATGATGGTGTGATCACTCACCTAGAGCCAGACATCCTGGAATGTGAAGTCAAGTGGGCCTTAGGACGCATCACTATGAACAAAGCTAGTGGAGGTGATGGAATTCCAGTTGAGCTAGTTCAAATCCTGAAAGATGATGCTGTGAAAGTGCTGCATGCAATATGCCAGCAAATTTGGAAAACTCAGCAGTGGCCACAGGACTGAAAAAGGTCAGTTTTCATTCCAATCCCAAAGAAAGGCAATGCAAAAAATGCTCCAACTACCGCACAATTGCACTCATCTCACACGCTAGTAAAGTAATGCTCAAAATTCTCCAAGCCAGGCTTCAGCAATATGTGAACCGTGAACTTCCAGATGTTCAAGCTCATTTTAGAAAAGGCAGAGGAACCAGAGATCAAATTGCCAACATCAGCTGGATCGTGGAAAAAGGAAGAGAGTTCCAGAAAAACATCTATTTCTGCTTTCTTGACTATGCCAAAACCTTTGACTCTGTGGATCACAATAAACTGTGGAAAATTCTGAGAGAGATGGGAATACCAGACCACCTGACCTGCCTCTTGAGAAATCTGTATGCAGGTCAGGAAGCAACAGTTAGAACTGGACATGAAACAACAGACAGGTTCCAAATACAAAAAGGAGTCCGTCAAGGCTGTATATTGTCACCCGGATTATTTAACTGATATGCAGTGTACATCATGAGAAACGCTGGTCTGGATGAAGTGCAAGCTGGAATCAACATTGCTGGGAGAAATATCAATAATCTCAGATATGCAGATGACACCACCCTTATTTCAGAAAGTGAAGAAGAACTAAAGAGCCACTTGATGAAAGTGAAAGAGGAGAGTGAAAAAGTTGCCTTAAAGCTCAACATTCATAAAACTAAGATCATGGCATCCGGTCCCATCACTTCATGGTAAATAGATGGGAAACAGTGGAAAAGTGGCCTGACTTTGTTTTTCTGGGCTCCAAAATCACTGCAGATGGTGATTGCAGCCATGAAATTAAAAGACACTTACTCCTTGAAAGGAAAGTTATCACCAACCTAGACAGAATATTAAAAAGCAGAAACATTACTTTGTCAACAAAGGTCCATCTAGTCAAGGCTATGGTTTTTCCAGTGGTCATGTATGGATGTGAGAGTTAGACTATAAAGAAAGCTGAGCACCAAAGAATTGATGCTTTTGAACTGTGGTATTGGAGAAGACTCTTTGGAGTCCCTTGGACTGCAAGGAGATCCAACCAGTCCATCCTAAAGGAGATCAGTCCTGGGTTTTCTTTGGTAGGACTGATTCTGAAGCTGAAACTTCAATACTTTGGCCACCTGATGCGAAGAGCTGACTCGTTTGAAAAGACCCTGATGCTGGGAAAGTTTGAGGGCAGGAAGAGAAGGGGACGACAGAGGACGAGATGGTTGGATGGCATCACTGACTCAATGGACATGGGTTTAGGTGCACTCTGGGAGTTGGTGATGGAGAGGGAGGCCTGGCGTGCCGCGATTCATTGGGTTGCAAATAGTCAAACACGACTGAGCAACTGAACTGAACTGAAGACAGACTTTGCTAGTTAGCATAAAGTTCAAGCCAAGCCATGTATAAGCCAAACAACCTCAATATGTGAAAATTTCATTCATCACTACTAACCTTATTTTATTCTGATTAGTCTAGCACATGTTAAGCTTTAGCATCTATGGAATACCTTATTGTTATCTTATAGAGAATACATAAATAGGCAGTTTTGTGAATAAAGAACAGACCACTTAAGAAATGCCAAATCGTGAGGCTCATTTGGTCAAATAATAACATTCTTTAACGTTGGAATTTATTACTCTTTATCTTCTTTCTCTTGGATCTGTTCACTCAAATTGATGTGGACTTATTCTTGGTTTTTGCAAGAAAGAACCCTTTGAATAGAAATATTACCTGTTTTCTCCTAATCTTGGAAACTTATAGTTAATGAAGCTTCTACTTAGCTCTGAGACATTAATTTGTTTTATCTCCATGCTTATTCATCTTTATCTTAAAGGCCAAGAGATAATTTAACTTCTTCTGTAACTCTCAAAACTAATGAAAATTTGCAAATTTTATTCATGTCTGCCACTACTTCAGTTTGCTTTTTCTTTCCATAAATGTTGATTGGGTGTTTTCTATCTACCACACATTATGATAGATGTTGGAAAGAACAATAAAAGGCTAATTTTGTAATGTCTTTGAGTATGCATTTGAAGAGTGAGATATGTAATAAACAAATAAAAATATAGTTTTGCAGATACTAAAAAGTTCAATGTAGAAAAATAAGGCAAATAAAAATTTAGAAAAGATGGAAAGTTTGGAGGAATCTCTGAAGATTTTAGATATGTGTGAAAACCAGTCACTACATGTCTTGGATTTAACTATGTCAACATGATTCACTCTTTTTCTCTCTTTCTTCCCACTTAAATTTCTCTATACAACGGTTAAATACAACCTACACCTGACTGTAATCCTTTCCATTTTCCTTTTAAGAATTTCTTTGAGTAGTAATTCTGAAAAAAATAGCATAATGAGATTTCTCCTAGCTTAAGAATTTCTATTTATTTCCCATTTCTGAAGAATGGCCCTAATTGCTTCATAATTCATTAAGTTTCTGCCATGATGGATATCTCACAAAGAAGTGAGAAGTCCATAGCTTTTGCTCCATGTCAGACAAGAATGACTCTTGGGAAAATAATTTTATTTACATTTATTACTGAACAGTATGATAAACTATTGCACTTGTTCTGCACATATCAGTTTATCAGCATAATTGTATCTTTTCTTTACCCAACTCTCATGTAAATATACACACATATATATATGTTTTAGACAAGAAAAGAAAAACATGCTGTAATATCTCTAACATCCTATGATACAACATCTAACATTCACTTAGACATGATCTGTATAATCTGTTGAACCAATATTTTTGAAAAGTTACAAAAAGTAGGAATTAGGAAAGAAAAACAGCTATTGAAAATCACAAATGGAAGCAGAAAAATAACATTTATATTACTGTCTGTGTTCCAAAAAGTATCCGTAAGACTTGTCCTACTTTAATTGTTTTTCTTAATGTTTTACTACTCTACGCATGGTTACAAAGACATTCTATTCAGTTATCTTTCACAAAATACAAAGAGATTCTAGGTGTTAAATAATTCACAATGAAGCTTGGCACTCACAGCTGTATTACCAGAAGCCTAGCCAAAAACAGATATGGTTGTTTTTGAAATCAGAAATAACCCTTATTGGTTCTCCTCTAGCACATAGAACTCAGCATTTAGAGAGGTTCCTGTGACACAGATTGATATGTTAAAAATGCATATTTTACTATTGGATGGTCTCATCCTATTACAGCAGGATTTTTGCTAAGCGAAGTGGAAAAATTGGAGACTCTGTATCTCCTAATTATAGCTAATGGCTTTGGTCGGGGAGAGCAGCTCTCAAAAGCAGCAGTCTTTTGGAAGGAAACTTTTTCAGCATCTTTGTTGGTAGACTTCTGCCTTCTTGATTAACAGTGTTAAACATTTCATGAAGACCAAAACAGATAAGGAAGAAATGTGGCCAATGAATATGAAAATAAATCACTGACAATATTTTCCAAAATGTGTTTGATAAAATGAAAGAAATAACACTAAATAGAGGAAAATTAAGTTGAGAAAATCTACAGAGAATTATTGCAAGAAATATGAATATATCATTTTTTAAAAGCAAGAACAAACAGATCTTGGTAGTTAGATTTATACATAAGTTAAGATGGAAATGGTCATAATGAAGAGATGATAAATGAGACATTTGGGAAGTTGGAATACTGTTGTTTTGTTGTTGAGTCACTAAGTCATATCCACATCTCTGAGGACCCATGGACCACTGCATGACAGGTTTCCCGATCCTTCTCTATCTCCCAGAAATTACTCAAATTTATGTCTATTGATTTAACGATGCTGGTAACTATCTTACCCTCTGCCTCCATCTTCTACTTTTGCCTTCAATATTCCCCAGGATCAGGGTCTTTACCCATGAGGTAAAGACCTACCTGCTCTTTACATCAGGTAGCCAAAGAATTGGAATTTCAGCTTCAGCATCAGTCTGTCCAGTGAATATTCAGGGTTGATTTCCTTTAGGATTGACTGGTTTGATCTTATTGCTGTCCAAGGGACTTCAAGAGTTTTCTCCAGCACCACAATTCAAAAGCATCAGTTATTCAGCACTCTGTCTTCTTTATGGTCCAACTCTCATATCCGTACATGACTACTGGTAAAACCATAGCTTTGACCATATGGACCTTAGCAAAGTGATGTCTCTACATTTTAATACTGTGTCGAGGTTTGTCATAGCTTTCCTTCCAAGGAGCAAATATCTTGTAATTTCATGGCTGCAGTCACCATCTGCAGTCATTTTGGAGCCTCCCAAAATAAAATATGTCACTGCTTCCACTTTTTCCCTTTCTCTTTGCCATGAAGTGATGGGACCCGAAGCGATGATCTTAGTTTTTTTGTGTTGAGTTTTAAGCTAGCTATTTCATTCTCCTCTTTCACCCTTCTTAAGAGGGTCTTTAGTTGCTCTTCACTTTTTGCCATTAGAGTGATATCATATGCATATATGAGGTTGTTAACATTTCTCCTAGCAGTCTTGATTCCAACTTGTGCTTCATCCAGCCTGGCATTTTGCATGATGTTTATGTTTATAAACAGGGTGAAATATACAGTCTTGATGTTCTCCCTTCCCATTTTTGAACCAGTGCATTGTTCCATGTCCAGTTCTAAATGTTGCTTCTTGACCTGCAAACAAGTTTCTCAGAGACAGGTAGGATGATCTTGTGTTCCCATCTCTTTAAGAATTTTCCACATTTTGCTGTGATCCACACAGTCAAAGACTTTAGAATATTTAATGAAGCAGCTGTATATGTTATTTCTGGGATTCTCTTGCTTTTTTCTATGATCCAATTGATGTTGGCAATTTCATCTCTGGTTCCTCTGCCTTTTGTATAACCAGCTTATATATCTGGACATTCTCAGTTCACATACTCCTGAAGTCTAGTTTGAAGGATTTGAGCATTACATTGCTAGCATGTGACATGAGCACAATTGTAGGGTAGTTTGAACACTTTGGCATTAGAATAAAGATTGACCTTTTCCAGTCCTGTCACCACTGCTGAGTTTTCCAATGTTGTTGACATATTGACTGCAAAACTTTCACAGCATCATCTTTTAGGATTTGAAATAGCTCCGCTGAAATTGCATCACCTCCACCTGCTTTATTCGTAGTAATGCTTCCTCAGTCCCACTTAACTTCACACTCCAGGATGTATGGCTTTAGGTGAGTGACCACACCATCGTGGTTATCTGGGTCAATGATACCTTTTATTGTACAGTTCTTCTGTGTATTCTTGCCACTTCTTAATATCTTCTGTTTCTGTTAGGTTCTTGCCATTTTTGTCCTTTATTGTACCCATCCTTGCACACAATGTCTCCTTGGTATCTCCAGTTTTATTATTGAGATCTCTAATCTTTCCCATCCTATTGTTTTCCTCTATTTATTTACATTATCCATTTAAGAAGCCCTTCTTATATCTCCTTCTGTTTTCTCTACAGCTGTTTTCTGGAACTCTGCATTCAGTTAGCTATATATTTCCCTTTCTCCTTTGTCTTTCCCTTCTCTTCGTTTCTCAATTATTTTCAAAATTTCCTCAGGCAACCACTTTGCTTTCTTACATTTCTTTTTCTTTGGGATGATTTGGTCATTCCTGTACAATGTTATAAACCTCAAACTGTAGTCTTTCAGGTACTCTGCCTACAAGATCTAATTCCTTTCATCTGTTACCTCCACTGTATAATCAATCATAAGGGGTTTGTTTTAGCTCATTCCTAAATGGCCTAGTAGAATTTCTTCAATGTAAGTCTGAATTTTACAATAAGGAGCTTATTATCTGAGCCACAGTCAGCTCCTGGTCTTGTTTTATTTTATTTTATTTTTTTTCTTTTTTTCTGACTGTATAGAGCTTCTCCATGTTTGGCTGCAAAGAATATAATTAAGCTGATTTCGGTATTGAACATCTGGTGATAACCATGTGTAGAGATCAATTTTGTTGTGCTGAAAAAAGCTGTTTACTATTACCAGTGAGCTATCTAGGCAAAACTCTGTTTATCTTTGCCATTTTTCATTTTGCACTCCATGGCCAAACTTACCTGTTATTCTAGGTATCTCTTGACTTCCTTCTTTTGCATTCCAATCACCTATGAAGAAAAGGACATATATTTTGGGTGTTAGTTCTAGAATGTCTTATAGGTCTTCATAGAACTGGTCAACTTCAGCTTCTTTAGCATCAGTGGTTGGGGCATAGACTTGGATTACTGTGACATTGAGTCGTTTGCCTTGAAAATGAACTGAGATCATTCTGTCATTTTTGAAATTGCACCCAAGTACTGCATTTTGGACTTTTGTTGGCTATGAGGGCTACTATATTTCTTCTAAGGGATTCTTGCCCACAGTAGTAGATGCAACGTTCATCTGAATTAAATTTTCCCATTCCAATCCATTTTAGTTCACTGATTCCTAAGATGTCAGTGTTCACTCTTGCCATCTCCTGCTTGACCACATACAATTTACTTTTATTCATGGACCTAACATTCCAGGTTCCTATGCAATATTGTTCTTTACAGCATCAGACTTTGCTTTCACCACCAGACATATCCACAACTGAGCATCATTTCTGCTTTGGCATGATCACTTTATTCTTTCTGGAGCTATTAGTAATTGCCCTCTGATCTTCTCCAATAGCATATTGAACTCCTTCCAAATAAGGGGTTCATCTTCTGGTGTTGCTGGGGTCCAGCCCTGGTGGATCCAGGGTAATTCAAAGTGGGGACTGTGTGGGCCAAGAAAAACTTATTTATTTATTAATATAAGATTAGATTAGGAAGAAATAGTGTAGTAGGAAAAATAAGTGGAGAAAAGAGGCTAAATAACTTGGTTTACGTGGAAAGCAATACAGTTCCAGAAAAGGAGCTTGCACTATCTATGTTAGGCCACCAGAGTCTATTTGAATATCAGAGGGTGCCCTGCCTTGGGCTCTCTCTCTTACAGATCTTAGAAGCCAGGGCAAGTAAGTAGACATGGTGAGCCTCCACGCCTCAGATGGGAATTCAGCCAGAAAAGGAGTAAAGAGGAGACACGGGGGAAACCAGTCCTTCAAATGACTGGCATGGCCTCTATTGTCTAGAAAGGCCTTTTATACCTTTTTGATTTTACATAGAGATCAATGGGTAATAGAAAATTATGCAGCATTAGCAGCCCAGACTCTTATCAAAACCAGGCTTTTCCCTCTGCCTACCTAGTTGTATACACAAGTCTTAGGTGATTTACTGGCCAAAAGGGCCAATTAACATTTTACAGCCTTTTTTCTGATAAGGGTTTGTCAACCAGAAGACTTATTTGTGTTGTTCTTCTCAAAGTCTGGTGCCACTCTCAGAAAGCACTAAATAAAGTTACATTCTTACATAGCAAAGATACAGCAATTTATAACAAGTAAAAGGAGTACAGTGATTTATAACAAAAGAAAAGTAATTAACTCAAAAGTCTAGTGTTGCTAACATCAAAACTACTCTATACCTTTTTCCATATCCCAATTACATTGATTAACATCCTCCCAGGTGCCTAAAAGATAAAGAATATGGAGGCCTGGCAGCAATCATTGAGTCAACAGTGAAATCCATCACCAATATGATTTTTAGCTCTTTAGAAAAGGCTCTGTATCTTTAAGATGCTTTAAGCTTTGTGCCTCTTGTGGCTGGGGGGCTGTAAGCAATTCACAAGCTGTAAAAAGTCCAGAGGAACCTGTTAGGCAAGCTAGAGAGTTATCAGAGGGGTTTTAAGCCCAGACATTCTTTTGCAGGAGACTGAAGCCCTGAATTAACTTTTTCCAGAGAGTGTCAGAAGAGTGGAAAAGTACAATACAATAAGGCAGGCAGATTCTTATTTTTGGGGTACATGCTCAGGAAATACCAGGGGGAAACCCTGAGGCTTGACTCACTTTGCCCATCAGGCCTCTGCCACATGACCTTGTCATGGGTGGGATTCCTCACGCTGGCTCCCGGCATGGTGTCACATCTTTTTTACTCTCATGCTGTTCATGTGGTTCTTGCAGCAAGAATACTGGAGTGGTTGCCATTCCCTCCTCCAGGGAACTACATTCTGTCAGAATTTTTTACTACGACCCATCCATCTTGGGTGGCCCTTTATGTCATGGCTCAGAGCTTCATTGAGTTATGCAAGCTCCTTTGTCATGACAAGGCTGTCATCCATGAAGGGGATTGGGACACTAAAACATTTCAAAAATTAGATTGTGGCTGTGGCTGGCCACAGTAACAATAACCTGAGTAAAATAATTATTTCATATTACACAGTAACCTGTGTAAAATAATTGTCTCCATATTTGTTCCTGTTCAGTAGTGTCAGACTCTTTGCAACTCCGTGGACTGCAGCACATCAGGCTTCCCTGTCTTTCACTATTTCCTGGAGTTTGTTCAAACTCATATCCATTGAATCAGTGATGCCATCCAACCATCTCATACTCTGTCACTGCCTTCTCCTTTTGCATTCAATCTTTCCCAGCATCAAGGTCTTTTCCAATGAATTGATTCTTCGCATCAGGTGGCCAAAATATAGTGTGGTACTGTAAAAAATAATTACATTTTCCTAATGTTTCAAATTAATTTTTCTAAGAAATGAATATTGGTATAACTGTATCCAAATATTTGCATATAGCACAGAGATTTATAATGCCAGTACATCAGAATGCACTTACAAATAAGCATTTCTAAAACTTGACTGTATCATATTCTACATAGTTTTTCTTAAAATATAACTTAAACAACAGATTGATGACTAAACATATTGTTTTCACTTATTTCTGAGGCTCAGTGAAAAACAACAAAGCAAAGTCTAGTTTTGAGAAAATCAATGTGAAAAAGTGTTACCATGAAAGTAAATGAGAGTATTTTAATGGAGTTTTACTACCATATACCTCAGGAGACATACCTGAAACAGTACTAAACTGATAAAACTGATATGTTACTTGCTGAATTCCTACTTTCTGAGCTAAAAGAGGTAAACCTTGCTGTAGGCCCCAGTAACAAGTATAGTAAAAGCAAAAAAAGTCTATTAAAAAAAATACAGTACTCCAAGTCAGTGAGAACTAACACAATTCATGGATTCAGTGGTGTTACATGACTCCTTAGGCTGGAGATTTGAGAGTCACAGGATATGTGAGAATGTGATTAGTGGGCATAACTTAGAGATTGCTTTTCTGCTGGAAGAAGGGATAAATATATTGTAAAAATACTTGTACAGTGTTAAACATTTTACAAGGATGTAGTTAGAGAAGCAGGTGAACATATTTATAAACTTAAGATTTGAGTAGCGTGCATTTTTCCGTGTCTCATATAATACCATGTATATGGTATTTAATTTTTCTCTACCAAAATGCAACCATTAGGAATTTAATTCTATCAAATATTCTGAAATAAATATGTTAGAATTAGCCTCCAATTAAAATAAATAAATTTAAATTTAAAAAATTGTTTCTAAAGTATTCATTGAGTAATTTTAAGAAGAATATCTAAAAGAAAATCTAAATATAGTTTAATTTTAATTTAAAATCAAATAAAATATAGAGATATTGTTATGATTTTTGGCAAAATCCATTGTCCATGGTATTTAAGAAATTTGTTTCTGTCCCCAAGGATTTAAATAACTGCACACCTATGTGACTCATCTTTTATTGCATCTTGTATTCTTGCTGTTTGCAATTTAATAAACTAATGTTTTGAAGTCAGAATTCTATAGGTCTAGAAGATAGCTTGACATTAAATATTGAGTGATGATCTTCCCATTGTGTAAATAATACAACAAATACAAAAACCAATCCTAAGTGTGAATTTGTCAAGTGAGGCAGTATTATTCATTTCCATTAAACATATTATAAATTTTTATAAGTAAAAATGCTGTACTCATAAAATGAGATATTATGCTTTTAAAATAATTTTATGTAATAAAATTCACTGTCATCTTAAAAGAAATAGAAGGTCTGAAATCAGTTTCTGTAGTAGGAACTAATTTTACTATCAGATGCTTCAAATAAAGATTGATAATTTAATGATAGAAGGTCAAAGTGCATTTATAAAGATTTCATGAAATTACAAGCATTAAATATATATATAATTATATCTTTTCTTAAATGAAAACAGAAATAATCCTCCTTAGAATTTGGAGATTTTATAAATAATAGGAAAAAATAAATGGTTACAGATCCAGGAAGATGGATCGACAAAACAATGCCAAAAAGAGAAAAGTGAAGGAGAGAAAACTATTGTGGAAGTCAGAGCCATTTAGAAGAGCTTTGAGGTGCTGACAACAGTCTTACAAAGCACTTGGGGTCCCTGTTAATTGTAGAACTGCATTATGTTGACCTGTCAGTCAACTCTGCTCTCCCTCCAACAAAACCCTCATATAAAAGCAAGAACCTCACCTCTCTACAAATATCAAGAATCATACCTTCTTAAATGTAATAAATAAATACAAAAGAATCAGAAAATGCACCATTATTAAACAGAGGGAATAAATCTCAATAACCAGAAAAATAAAAGTGAGTAAACAATTAATGTAATAAATTAGTAAGTTATTTACAGTAAAAAGCTTTTGAAAAATATTAGCTTTATAAAAAGTCGTCTAAAGGTCTTGGAATTTAAAAACTTCATGACTTCATTAAAAAAATTAGTAGATATGCTGAACAGTAAAGTTGGTACAACTTGATTAGGAGAAGGAGTTAAAAGACTGAACATGGGGAGTTTTCTTAAAAGCTTAATAAAGTATAAAGATATATTTTTTTAATGAGAAAACAGGAAACTATAGAAATTCATCCTTTTATGCAAGAAAAATTCCAGAATGAAAAAAAAGATAAAAAGAAGGGAGCGGTATTTTAAGAAGGGAGCAGTATTTTTTTTGTTATAGGTTTTTTTTTTAATTAAAATTTATTTTAATTGGAGGCCAATAACTTTACAATATTGTATTGGAGCAGTATTTTTAAGTCAGTCTACTAATGTTTATAATCTGTTCACAGTTTTTTAATGTGTTTGGCAATTTTTACTTCCTTTAATTGCATTTCCTGGTATTGCCAGCAAGCTTTTGCAAGTGCGGTGTTTTCTGTTCTTTGATTTTTCACATCAAAGTTACATCATGAGAAAATTTAAGTGATAAACATCTAATTTTGATTAACATTTATTTTTAATGTTATCATGTAGATATGATTAATATCTATGATATGTACATAAATAAATTCACATGTATGAGACTGCATCATAACATTTCTTTGTCTGGTTGTATGACTGTTTTGTAATGAATTTAAAGTATAATCTCCATAAAAACTAAAATGTTAGATGATATTAAGAACATAAAGATAATAATAATTTTATTGCTAATCAGCAAAATTGAAACTATGGTTTCACCTCTGAAAACTAATAAATATTAGTGTTTATTAAGACTCAATTATGGCCTGACACTTATCATTAAGTAATTTTACTGCTCTTACTATAGAATTCATTAAGTATTGAGGTAAAGAGACTCCATACCTCCACCAAAGGAGCAGATATGATTGTATGATATTTGCATCATCTAGGTTGACATATGTTTCATAGATGTTAATGAGCTTACAATTTCCAGTTGAGGTTCAGAATATTTTTTTCTATACCAGCCCACTCACCAACCTCAACTATGTATCTAGAATGTCTTAGCTTCAGAGTACCCTACAAGATCTACAGAGGCTTTGTCAGGACTAAAGACAGCCCAAATTTTCCATCTGCCACTAGTAGTTTTTTCCCTTCTATACAAGTATTAATCACAAAAGCAGATGCACATTGATCTAACACATTTCTTGGCCATCAATTTCTGTCTGAGAATGGGCTATCCAAGGACGCAAACCTGCAAAAACATTTCAAAATGAACAAAAACATGTACAAATATATACAGAAAATATAAGCAAAGTATTATATTTGTTTTATGTAATAATTTAAACAAATTATTTAAGGGAGGAGGAGAAGGTGCAGACAGGATGAGATGATTGGATGGCATCACTGACTCAGTCAGTTCAGTAGTTCAGTCCTATCTGACTCTTTGCAACCACGTGGACTGTAGCACACCAGACTTCCCTGTCCATCTACAACTCCTGAAGCTTGCTCAAACTCATGTCTGTCGAGTTGGTGATGCCATCCAACCATCTCATCCTCTGTCATCCCCTTCACCTCCTGCCTTCAATCTTTCCCAGCGTCAGGGTCTTTTCCAATCAGTCAGTTCTTTGCATCAGGTGGCTGAAGTATTGGAGTTTCAACTTCAGCGTCAGCCCTTCCAATGAATAGTCAGGACTGATTTTCTTTGGATTGACTGGATTGATCTGCTGGCAGTCCATGGGACTTTCAAGAGTCTTCTCCAACACCACAGTTCAAAATTATCGATTTGTCTTTGCTCAGTTTCTTTATGATCCAATTCTCACATCCATATATGACTACTGGAAAAACCATAGCCTTGACTAGACAGACCTTTGTTAGCAAAGTAATGTCTCTGCTTTTTAATATGCTGTCTAGGTTGGTCAAAGGTTTTCTTCCAAGGAGCAAGCATCTTTTAATTTCATGGCTGCAGTCACCATTTGCAGTGATTTTGGAGAGCACCCCCCCCCCAAAAAAAGTAAAGTCTGTCACTGTTTCCAATGTTTCCCTATCTATTTGCAATGAAGCGATGGGGATGGATGCAGTGATCTTAGTTTTATAAATGTTATGCTTTAAGCCAGCTTTTTCACTCTCCTCTTTCACTTTCATCAAGCGGCTCTTCAGTTCATCTTCGCTTTCTGCCATAACGGTGTTGTGATTATTTGAGATTTGAGATTATTTATATTTTTCCAGGCAGGCTTGATACCAACCTGTGCTTTATCTACACCAGCATTTTGCATGATGTATTCTGCATATAAGTTAAATAAGCAGGGAGACAATATACAGCCTTGACATACTCCTTTCCCAGTTTGGAACCAGTCCATTGGTCTATGTCTGGTTCTCACTGTTGCTTCTTTACCTGCACACAGTTTTCTCAGGAGGCAGGTCAGGTGGACTGGTATTTCCATATCATTAAGAATTTGCAAAATTTGTTGTGATCCAAACAGTCAAAGGCTTTGGTGTAGTCAATAAAGAAGAAATAGATGTTTTCCTGGAACTCTCTTACTTTTTCTATGATTCTAAGAATGTTGACAATTTAATCTCTAATCCTCTACCTTTTATAAAACCAGCTTGAACATCTGAAAGTTCTTGGTTCACATACTGTTTAAGCCTCATTTGGAGAACTTTGAGCATCACTTTGCTAGTGTGTGAGATTAATGCAATTGTGCAGTTGTTTGAATATTCTTTGGCATTATCTTTCTTTGGGATGGGAATGAAAACTGCCCTTTTCTAGTCCTGTTGCCACTGCTGAGTTTTCCTAATTTGCTGGCTTATTGAGTGCAGCACTTTAACAGCATCATCAATTAAAATTTGAAATAGCTTTTAAGATTTATAATTTATTGCCAAATTCAAAATTAAATTGAAGAAAGTAGGGAAAACCACTGGACCATTCAGGTATGACCTAAGTCAAATCCCTTATGACTATACAGTGGAAGTGAGAAATAGGTTTAAGGGATTAGATCTGATAGACAGAGTGCCTGAAGAACTATGGATGGGGGTTCATGACATTGTACAGGAGGCAGTTATCAAGACCATCCCCAAGAAAAAGAAATGCCAAAAGGCAAAATAGTTGTCTGAGGAGGCCTTACAGAAAGCTGTGAAAAGAAGTGAAGTGAAAGGCAAAGGAGAAAAAGAAAAATATACCCATTTGAATTCAGAGTTCCAAAGAATAGCAAGGAGAGATAAGAAAGCCTTCCTCAGTGATCAATGCAAAGAAGTAGAGGAAAACAATAGAATGGGAAAGACTAGAGACCTCTTCAAGAAAATTAGAGATACCAAGGGAACTTCTTATGCAAAAATGCACACAGTAAAGGACAGAAATGGTATGGCCCTAATAGAAGCAGAAGATATTAAGAAGTGGTGGCAAGAATACACAGAAGAACCATACAAAAATGATCTTCATGACACAGATAATCACGATGGTGTGATCACTCATCTAGATCGAGACATTCTGGAATGAGAGGTTAAGTAGGCCATAGGAAGCATCACTACAAATAGAGCCAGTGGAAGTGATTGAATTCCAGTTGAGCTATTTCAAATTATAAAAGATGATGCCATGAAAGTGCTGCACTCAATATGCCAGCAAATTTGGAAAACTCAGCAGTGGCCACAGGACTAGACAAGGTCAGTTTTCATTCCAATCCCAAAGAAAGGCAATGTCAAAGAATGCTCAAACTACCACACAATTGCACTTGTCTCATAGGCTAGCAAATTAATGCTCAAAATTCTCCAAGCCCGGCTTCAACAGTACATGAACTGTGAACTTCCAGCTGTTCAAAGTTGTTTTACAAAAGTCAGAAGAACCAGAGATCAAATTGCCAACATCCATTGGATCATGGAAAAGCAAGAGAGTTCCAGAAAAACATGTATTTCTGCTTTATTGACTATGCCAAAGCTTTGACTATGTGAATCACAACAAGCTGTGGAAAATTCTGAAGGAGGTGGGCGTACCAGATCACCTGACCTACCTCTCGAGCAACCTGTATGCAGGTCAGAAAGCAACAGTTAGAACTGGACATGAAACAACAGACTGGTTCCAAATTGGGAAAGAATTACATCAAGGCTGTATATTGTCACCTGGCTTATTTAACTTGTATGCAGAGTACATCATGAGAAATGCTGGAATGGATGAAGCACAAACTGGAATCAAGATTGTGGGGAGAAATATCAATAATTTAAAATATGCAGATGACAGCACCCTTATGGTAGAAAGTGAAGAAGAACTAAAGAGCCTCTTGATGAAAGTGAAAGAGGAGAATATAAAGTTGGCTTAAAACTCAATATTCAGAAAACTAAGATCATGGCATCTGGTCCCATGACTTCATGGCAAATAGATAGGGAAACAGTGGAAACAGTGACAGACTTTATGTTGGGGGGCTCCAAAATCACTGCAAATGGTGATTGCACCCAGGAAATTAAAAAAGACTCTTGTTCCTTGGAAGAAAAGTTATGATCAACTTAGTTTATTAAAAAGCAGAGACATTACCGTGTCAACAAAGGTCTATCTAGTCATAACTATTATTTTTACAGTAGTCATGTATGGATATGTGAGTTGGACTTTAAAGGAAGCTGAGCACCAAAGAATTGATGGTTTTGAACTGTGGTGTTGGAGAAGACTCTTGAGAGTCCCTTGGACAGCAAGGAGATCCAACCAGTCCATCCTAAAGGAAATTGGTCCAGAATATTTATTGGAGGACTGATGATGAAGCTGAAACTCCAGTATTTTAGTCACCTGATGTGAAGACTCTTGAGAGTCCCTTGGACTGCAAGGAGATCCAACCAGTCCATTCTGAAGGAGATAAGCCCTGGGTGTTCTTTGGAGGGAATGATGCTGAAGCTGAAACTCCAGTACTTTGGCCACCTCATGCAAAGAGTTGACTCATTGGAAAAGACTTTGATGCTGGGAGGGATTGGGGTCAGGAGGAGAAGGGGACGACAGAGGATGAGATGGCTGGATGGCATCACTGACTTGATGGACGTGAGTCTGAGTGAACTCCGGGAGTTGGTGATGGACAGGGAGGCCTGGTATGCTGCGATTCATGGGGTTGCAAAGAGTCAGACACAACTGAGCAACTGAAGTGAACTGAACTGAACTGATGTGAAGAGCTGACTTGTTTGAAAAGAGCCTGATTCTGGGAAAGATTGAAGGCAAGAGGAGAAGGGGACCAGGAGATGAGGTGGTTGAATGGCATCACCACTCAATGGACATGAGTTTGAGTAAACTCCCATAGTTGGCGATGCACAGGGAGGCCTGGCGTGCCGCAGTTCATGGAGTCACCGAGTCAGACATGTCTGAGCGACTGAACTGAGCTGACCTGATCAAGTGGCATTCTATCACCTCTGCTAGCTTTGTTCATAGTGATTCTTCCTAAAGCCCACTTGACTTTGCTCTCCAGGATGTCTAGTTATAGGTGAGTGAGCAAACCATCATGGTTATCTGGATCATTATCTGGGTCACATCTTTTTGTATAGTTCTCTTGTGTATTCTTGTCACCTCTTCTAATTTCTTCTGCTTCTGTTGGGTCCATACCATTTCTGTCCTTTATTGTACCTATCTTTGCATGATATACTCCTTTGGTATCTCTAATTTTCTTGAAATGCTCTCTAGTCTTTCTCATTTTTTTTGTTTCCCTCTATTTATTTGCATTGATCACTTTGGAATGCTTTCTTATCTCTCCTTGCTATTTTTTGGAACTCTGTATTTAGATGGATATATCTTTCCTTATCTCCTCTGACTCAATGTACATGAATTTGAGCAAACTCTAGGAGACAGTGAAGAACAGGAAAGCCTGGCATACTACAGTTCATGGGGTCACAAGGAGTTGGACACGATGTAGTGACTGAACAACAGCCGCAGTAAAATACATATAAAAATTAAAATGCAAATACCTTTATGAGGTTGAGGTTAATTATATAACAAAGCATTGTAGGGAATTTGAAATATTTCACTTGCTCACAGAATATTGAGAGAATTTGACAAATAGTATAGATTTATTTATACCTTCCTTATTATAAGCACATTAATTAATACACAAGTTACCCTGCATATATTACAGTGTCTACTAGGTTATAGTCTATAGGAATTTGAATAGAATTTGTATCCTACTCTTGTGTGAAAGTTGTATAAATCTTAATTATGTTGAAATAGTTCATACTGATTTTCAGTTCTGCTTTATCATTCTACTTTTCTGCATATTCTTTTTATTAATTTTGAATATTTGATATAAAACTACATCTAAAAATCTTTATCTACTTAAAAGTAATTGTAATATATAATAAAACTATATGTATGTTTGTTCTGTATTTTTCAAATCTCCTGTAAATGTGTTACTGAACTTTCACAATTTAAAAAAATTTAAAAAAGTAAGAGAAAAACAAAAACAATGAAAGTAAAGAGACATCATAATTTTATGGAAGGTGGGACTGAGAATATGAGTGAATTTCTACTTAGATAAGAATTGTTCAGGAACTGGATAAAATGGATTCTGAACACTGGGCACTGCAGGTGAGAATCTGGGAAGAGCAAGAATGGAATATGGAAAATGCTTGGTCTATCTACTATGCACTTATTTTAATGGAGCAAATCTAGAGAATTATTAAAATAATTATTTCTTAATAAGTGCTATATTTAACAGAAAGTATTATCTCACTGAAGATCATTTCCTTAAGATTTTAGCAGTTATTTATCTATAAAGCTTTGCTTTCCCTGAGATAATGCAAAGACAGAAAGTAAAATGTCCCACAAATACATATGATAATTTAATTGGCTTTCTATCATCAGAATCTAGAGCTCTGATTATTCTGTTCAGTTCAGTTCAGTTCAGTCGCTCAGTCGTGTCCGACTCTTTGCAACCCCATGAATCGCAGCACGCCAGGCCTCCCTGTCCATTGCCAGCTCCCAGAGTCCACCTAAACCCATGTCCATTGTGTCAGAGATGCCATCCAACCATCTTATTCTCTGTCATCCTCTTCTCCTCCTGCCCTCAATCTTTCCCAGCATCAGGGTCTTTTCAAATGAGTCAGCTCTCTGCAAAGACAGGGAGTAAAATGTCCTGCAAATGCATGTGGATAATTTGATTGGCTTTCTATCATCAGAATCTAGAGCTCTGATTAATCTGTTAAGTAATAAAAGTTAAAAAGATTCTTACTGAAAAGCTTGGTCATTACTTGGTCATTTTTCCACCAAATTTTCTTACACACTTGTATCTATCTGCACAGTTCTCCAAAAAAAAAAAAAAAAAAAAAAAAAAAGTCTGCTTTGTTAGGGAGTTTACAGTAGTATTGGGTGAAGTGACATGTTTTGTCATGGTTACATATTATGTTCTGCTTTAGCTTAGTAATAAACAAGGTATTAATCAGATATTCTTTGTATATGTAATTTTTTTTAATTCATTACATCAAAATGTCAAACTAATCTTTTCCTGAAATGATATAATTTTACTTCATGGAATGATGGCAAGATCATGGCTTAGAGTTATTATCATTCCAGGCATAGGAAAAATTGCACTTAAATTAGTTTTGAATGCAAGTGTACTGAAATAACTAAATTTTATCAAGAAAATTTTGGGCAGAAGATTTACTGGCTAGTGTAAAATTCAGTGTCTCCTTTATCCTCTGCCCTTTCAGCAAGCAGTGTGGAAGAGACCCTTAGCTTCTTTAGGATAGCCAGGGCATAATTAGTACAGAAATATCTTATTGCCTAGAAATAACTTCATGAAACCTTACAACATTTATTGGTTACAGAGGTATTAAAGGCTCTATGGTTATTTTTTCTTGTTTTACATACACAAAAACTAAAGCATAGCTAATTCTTTGACTTAGCCAATATCACAAAGAGTCAGCATTAAATTCCTTTTATTAGGAAATTGTAAAATCAGATTATTCTTTTAAATTAAATTTTGGCATATTAAAAAGAACATTCAAAATATATATTGTAAAATAACACATTGAATCTAGTAAATTTAAATATAACTTCTATAAATTTTATGTTAAATATTATATATATATGAATATATATATATACAAATTATTGTAATTTAAAAATCTGTACTAAGTATGAGTTCTGAAGTCATAGATGCATGGATTTAGAATTTGACATAAGTAGGCAAACTTAGAACATTTCTTTTTAGTTTTTTTTTTTTAATCAGTTTGCTGATTCTAGAATTATTAAAGTATCACACACTTGTAGGATTGCTATTTTAAATTAAATTTCTACAGAGTAAAAAGCACAAAATTTTACACAAAGTAAAAATGAAATGCATATATATTTACATTTATACATATATAAGTAAATACTTTTGCCCTGTCTTACTATACAAGCATGGTTGTCTAAAATATCCACTGTGCCATGCGAAAATATCTCACTGCACATTGAAGCTCCAAATAGCATTTGGTGTATAACTGCACTTACATTATCTTTGAGCAGAAAGAAAACCCAGGCTGACCCTTGCTCATTACTTTTCAGTGTGTTTCATATGCTGATTATTCATCGCCTCAGGGGATGTGATGGCTTCTAGGAATGATCCTGAAATATGCAGCATTTGAGCAAAAGTCTATTGACCAAAATGTTTTCAAACTTTAAAGCCTGGGCTAATGCTTTCCTATCGATTTGATAGTCAGAGATGATGCTGTTCTTTGATAAGGGCTGTTCTCATTAAGTAGCAGCCTGGGTACAGCCCAGCAGTGCTCATTGAAAGCTCAGCCTGCAGATCGAAAAGCAATTAGCATGCTGGACTGTGATAATTACCCACAGTATGGAGGCTCGTCTAAGATAGAGCTTCTACCATGTCTAATAATAGGATTCCTTAAATGGTGATATATTTTCATAGACACACCACCATCCTCACTTGAACCTTGTCACTTATATGGGATAGGGAAATAAACATCCTTCACTATTTTTTTTTTCTTCCCCAAGTATGGCTCCCTGTTTTTTACAATTTGCAATGTATGTCACCTGAATGTTGCTTGAATCATGATTTAATCTGCCAAGGCAAAGCAACATCTCATTTATTTCTATTTCTTTGCCTTGCAATGAAATGATTGCCTAGATGCAACAATCTAAATAGAGCTCTGATTAAAATTGAATGTGGAAACAGATGGAGCAGTTATGTGTCTCCTATGATTTGTCCCTCATTACAAAAGGTCAAGGTGACTTAAATTTTTATTTACCTGGGGAAAAACAAACTTGGGATGTACCATAAACCACATGACAGTTTGTTTCACTCAACAAAATCAGTTGTTGCTGAATAATCAGTCCTTAATTCCTCTCGGGCGCTGCCCCTGACCTCGGACGTGGGGAAGCTCCTCTCAGCCTAGTAGCTAAGATGCAAAGATGAGCTCAATAAAGGGCAGAAATGGTAGGGACCTAAAGAAGCATAAGATAATAAGAAGAGGTGGCAAGAATAGACAGAAGAACTATACAAAAAATATCTTTACTCTCACAGAGTCCATTCACTCTGTATAATCGGTTCCAGTTTCATCCACCTCATTAGAACTGATTCAAATGTATTCTTTTTAATGGCTGAGTAATAGAGAGGGAGAGGGTGGGATGATTTGGGAGAATGGCATTGAAACATGTATAATATCATATAAGAAATGAATTGCCAGTCTAGGTTCAATGCAGGATACAGGATGCTTGGGGCTGGTGCACTGGGATGACCCAGAGGGATGGTATGGGGAGGGAGGCAGGAGGGGGGTTCAGGATTGGGAACACGTGTACACCCATGGTGGATTCATGTTGATGTATGGCAAAACCAATACAATATTGTAAAGTAAAAAAAATAAAATAAAATAAAATCTGAAAAAAAATGTTCCTTCCTATAAAAAAAATAAAAGGAAAAAAAAAATCTTCATGACCCAGATAATCACGATGGTGTGCTCACTCACCTAGAGCCAAACATCCTGGAATGTGAAGTCAAGTGGGCCTTAGGAAGTATCACTATGGACAAAGCTAGTGGAGGTGATGGAATTTCAGTTGAGCTGTTTCAAATCTTGAAAGATGATGCTGTGAAAGTGCTTCACTCAATATGCCAGCAAATTTGGAAAACTCAGCAGTAGTCACAGGACTGGCAAAGGTCAGTTTTCATTCCAATCCCAAAGAAAGACAGTGCCAAAGAATGCTCAAACTACCGCACAATTGCACTCATCTCACATGCTAGTAAACTAATGCTCAAAATTCTCCAAGTCAGGCTTCAGCAATACGTGAACTGTGAACTTCCTGATGTTCAAGCTGGTTTTAGAAAAGTCAGAGGAACGAGAGATTGAGTTGCCAACATCCTCTGGATCATGGAGACAGCAAAAGAGTTCCAGAAAAACATCTATTTCTACTTTATTGACTATGCCAAAGCCTTTGACTGTGTGGATCACAATAAACTGTGGAAAATTCTTAAAGAGATGGGAATACCAGGCCACTTGAACTGCCTCTTGAGAAATCTGTATGCAGGTCAGGAAGCAGCAGTTAGAACTGGACATGGAACAACAGACTGGTTCCAAATAGGAAAAGGAGTCCGTCAAGGCTGTATATTGTCACCCTGCTTATTTAACTTATATGCAGAGTACATCATGAGAAATGCTGGGCTGGAAGAAGTACAAGCTGGAATCAAGATTGCTGGGAGAAATATCAATAACCTCAGATATGCAGATGACACCTCCCTTATGGCAGAAAGTGAAGAGGAACTAAAAAGCCTCTTGATGAAAGTGAAAGAGGAGAGTGAAAAAGTTGGTTTAAAGCTCAACATTCAGAAAATGAAGATCATGGCATCTGGTCCCATCACTTCATAGGTGGGGAAACAGTGGAAACAGTGCCAGACTTTATTTTTTTGAGCTCTAAAATCACTGCAGATGGTGACTGCAGCCATGAAATTAAAAGATGCTTACTCCTTGGAAGAAAAGTTATGACCAACCTAGATAGTATATTCAAAAGCAGAGATATTACTTTGCCGACTAAGGTCCATCTAGTCAAGGCTATGGTTTTTCCTGTGGTCATGTATGGATGTGAGAGTTGGACTGTGATGAAGGCTGAGCTCTGAAGAATTGATGCTTTTGAACTGTGGTGTTGGAGAAGACTCTTGAGAGTCCCTTGGACTGCAAGGAGATCCAACAGTCCATTCTGAAGGAGATCAACCCTGGGTGTTCTTTGGAAGGAATGATGCTAAAGCTGAAACTCCAGTACTTTGGCCACCTTATGCGAGGAGTTGACTCATTGGAAAAGACTCTGATGCTGGGAGGGATTGAGGGCAGGAGGAGAAGGGGATGACAGAGGATGAGATGGCTGGATGGCAGCACTGACTGGATGGCATCACTGACTGGATGGACGTGAGTCTGAGTGAACTTCTGGAGTTGGTGATGGACAGGGAGGCCTGGCGTGCTGCGATTCATGGGGTCGCAAAGAGTCGGACATGACAGAGCAACTGAACTGAACGGAACTGAACTGAACTGAATCAGTCCTTAACATGTTGATCTACATATACTTTTATCATTACATACAATAACAAAGGTGATATGATAGATTGCTTTAATACTTAGGTGTACTTCAAGATTAATATCAAAAATATTTTATAACTCTATTGCTTCATCAAAGATAGCATCTTAAGACTAGATTCAAGACTTATTATTATAAATAAACAATGAAGACTAGACTTCTTCTCTAGAAAAGTTTTAGGTTCATCAGATATCTTACAGTTCAGTCCTCTTATGTGTTTATTATTAGGTTTTCTTCTACTTTAGGAGGAAATGGCAGCCCACTCCAGTATTCTTGGCTGGAAAATCCTATGGACAGAGGAGCCTGGCAGGCTACAGTGCATGGGATTTCAAAGAGTCTGACACAACTGAGCAACTGACACTACTACTACTACTTTCTTCTATTTTAATTCAGACTTCTATGCTCATTTACAAATGACATTTACTAACTGAATTTTCAAGCTGCTTGATAGCTCACATTGGGCGATTATCTAT
This sequence comes from Oryx dammah, assembly GCF_014754425.2. Classification (NCBI taxonomy): domain Eukaryota; kingdom Metazoa; phylum Chordata; class Mammalia; order Artiodactyla; family Bovidae; genus Oryx; species Oryx dammah. Next base: position 19,207,163 of record NW_024070204.1, read on the forward strand.
GCTTAATATTTTGTCAATTCAAATTAAATAACATGTAAAGCACATGCATATAGCAAAAGGCATCAAATAATTAATAAAATGGAAGTACTACTTTTTAAGTATGTAATGGGTTTCTTCTGAACTTTTGCCTATTTGATCTTTTCCCTAGTGATTGGTGGGTAGTAGATGAGGATTGTTTTATTAGGAATAAAAATAAAAAATAAAATACTTTTTTATGTTTTTTGGGTTTTTTTTGGCCAGGGTTTAGAATCAAACATTTTTACTCAGAGGAAATAATTTATTTTAAACACCTTTAGCTCTCATTTGGTATCAAAAAACAAATGTGATGGCTTAGATCAAAGATCTTGCATTATATGTTTTTATTATTTTAGATTTTTTATTATTATTTTCTGTTTTAAATGTTGTGGGAGAACCACTCCATCCAGACCAAGGGATTTTTAGAAGAAAATAGTGAGAGGATGTAAGGAAGACCAGAAAACCAAGTCTTGCTAGAATATTAACCAGTGCTAGGTAAATACAGATGGAAGGTTGTCATTTATCTCAGTTCCTATTTGGGATAATAGGAGAAGATAATCTTGTAGCTTGTTCCATTTACAACCTCAAGGGACAGAGGGTGACAGAGTTAGTGCTTCTCAACCACACAGCAAGTGTGCTATAAAAGAAGTGCAGCTGTCCTTGCCTACTCTATGGGGAGACAGAGGTGATGTCTGAGGCTGGAAGGCAAACTGAGCAGAAGGTTTGCGAAGGTGAGAGAAGTGGAGGGCTGTACTGTGGTTCTTAAGCTAAAATCTGCAAGATGATCCACCTGGCCTGAAGGTAGGTGGATTATCACTGCTGGGTATCAGGTGGAGGTAAATGAACAGAGGCATCAGTGGGCCTTCCTTAAACCCAATAAGAACACAATTTGTGTTACAGAAGGTCACTAATAGACCCCAATAAAATACCAACTTACCAAATAGACATCAGCCACAGTATTAAATAACAAGACATATCAGTTTGGTTCTCAAATACATTTATCTTCACACTGTGCTAAGTCACTTCAGTCTTGTCTGACTCTGCAACCCTATGGACTGTTGCCTGCCAGGCTCCTCTGTCCATGGGATTCTCCAGGCAAGAATACTGGCATGGGTAGCTATCCCTCCTCCAGGAGATCTTCCTTCCCAGGAATTGAACCCACGTCTCCTGGGGCTCCCACATGTTTAGTTTGGTAGTTCAGTTGTGTCCAACTCTTTGTGACCCCATGGACCACATGTTACATGGATTCTTTACCCCTGAGCCACCAGAGAAGCCCATCTTTACACTAGGAATAGCCGATTAGTATGACCAATGTTCAGCATCTAAATATCTGGTGTCCTGAAAAGAGGTTAAATGCAGTTCCAGTATTCTTGCATGGAGAATCCCAGGGACAGAGGAGCCTGGTGGGCTGCTATCTCTGGGGTCGCACAGAGTCGGACACAACTGAAGCAACTTAGCAGCAGCAGCAGCAGCAGCAGTTATATAGTATTTCATATTGCAATCTTATATATTTTGTATTTCTCTACTTGGAAGAAAAGCTATGACCAACCTAGACAGCATATTAAAAAGCAGAGACATTACTTTACCAGCAAAGGTCTGTCTAGTCAAAGCTATGGTTTTTCCAGTAGTCATGTATGAATGTGAGAGTTGGACTATAAAGAAAGCAGAGCACTGAAGAATTGATGCTTTTGAACTGTGGTGATGGAGAAGGCTCTTGAGAGTCCCTTTTGGACAGCATGGAGATTGAACCAGTCCATGCTAAAGAAATCAATCCTGAATATTCATTGGAAGGACTGATGCTGAATTTGAAACTCTGATACTTTGGTTACCTGATGTGAAGAACTGATTGATTTGAAGAGACCCTGATACTGGGAAAGATTGAAGACCGGAGGAGAAGGGGACAGCAGAGGATGAAATGGTTGGATAGAAACATCGATGCAATGGTCATGAGTTTGACTAGGCTTCAGGAGTTGGTGATGGACAGGGAAGCCTGGTGCGCTGCAGTCCATGGGATCGCAGAGTCAGACAGCTGTGTGACTGAACTGAACTGTACTTGGCTGAGTCTTCTGAATAACACATTGTTTTTTTTTTTTTTTTTTTAGATTTGTTAATAGTTGTAATAAGGTTAATATCAAGTCCTGCTGGCCTGGAAGCCAATGGTCTCGAGGTTATTGCTTAACTGATCTCAGCTTTACCAAAACTTTCACTGTCAGGCAACAACATTTCCACTGTATTTTTAAGCCAGCCTTTCAAAGTTTTATATTTGAGTTATTTGTAAAATATGCTAGAAAAAATCATTATACTTCCCTATTTTTCATATACTATTTTAAAAGAATTTTAAAATTTTTAAACTTTTTTCATAAAACCATTTAAGATCTTTTTTTATTCCAAATTTTGATGTTAATAAATTAACATCTCAAATAAAACTTATCACCATTTGTCACAAAGGAATAAATGTTAGAAAAAAATGTAGAACTAATGGGACTACATCTTATTATTTTCTGTTTGGATAGTTTTATTTTTTAAAAATTAGGAAGTTTTTGCATTAGAGGTCGGTTGATTTTTTTTTTTTATCATAAAATTAGTGCAGTGGGGAAAAAAAATACCAGTTCTCAAAAGGAGGATTACTTACCAATATTTTAAAAACTTGAGACTTCACATAGAAATTAGGAGTACTGTTTCTGACTACTTCTAACCTCTGAATTGAATTATGGACCATTTGGTTAAACAGTTGCAGGTGAGTAGAATTCAGAGAAAAACATTTCTTTGTTATTCACTGTTAAAAGTGAAAAAGTAAGAGTAAGCATAGAGAGTCATACCTTTTCTGTGAAAAATAAAGACTTCATCTTTTAGTCTAACTAAAGGATTTTCCTGCTATAACACCGATTAGTTAAGATATTTTATGATATCATTCCCAGTAAGTTTTCCTCAGCTGGGTTACCTAACCTGCTTCTGCAAGGCATTTCAGGGAGTGATTCTTAAGCACTTGCATTGCCATGCATGTTCTCACTGATGGGCTTATAAGTTTGTGGTACTAAGTGGTTATCAAGATCTACTCTGTTGAGATCAACATGAGGAGCACTACCTTGATGGAAATGCATTGAGGTGATGTGACAGTTGGCCATTGCCTTCAGTGGTAACTTTGGTGAAATGTCACTACAGAAGAATAATGATGTCATTGCTAACATGGAAGTCAAACTAGCTGATTGTGAAACAATGAGTTTGTGTTTTATTGAGTATGATTTTTTTGTGAACTACTTGTCCTTGAAATCTGCAGCTACTAGATGTCATTGAGATTTCAAGTGATTGACATACACCTTGGCTGATCTGAAATTCTGTGGCCAAAATTACAAAGTAAGCTAAGCTTTCTAAATAGCTTATACCTTATCTTCTGCATCAAATAAAAGAATAACTGGAAGAGAAAAATATGTTAAGCTTGAAGCTCAGATGCTCAGTTGTCTCCAGCTCCTTGCAATCCCAAGGACTGAATGAAGTCCATCAGGCTCCTCTGTCCATGGGACTCTCTAGGTAAGAATACTGGAGTGGGGTACCATATCCTCCTCCAGGGATCTTTCCCATCCAGGGATTGAACTCATGTCTCTTGTGTTTCCTGTATTAGCAGGTGGATTCTTTACCACTGTGACATCTGGGACACCTAGATGGTATATTAAAACTAGGCCATGGGGATCACCCATATGACTGAATTTTGAAGCACATCTAGTTATTTATTTTAATAAAAATCCATAAATTTCTTGAATATTGTTTTAAAATTCACAATGTGATGTAGGTGAAATGAACATTTCTAGTGAAAAACAGATTCAAATGAGAGTCAAGAATATCATGTTTATGAAGATAATGTGGAGAAAACATGCCATTATGACAATTCTACTTCGTGAACTAGGAAATAAAATGCAGTATCAAAGAATAATTGATTTTAAATAATCAAGCTAAATTTTTTAAAAAGCATTATATAAAAGAACAATTTATTCTCTGGGTTTATAAATTTAACTCTTGTCAGAAAAGCTCTGCTTAGTTGGGAATATGTGTTTAAGGTAATTTTTCCTTTTTATACAAAATTGTATCTTCTTATGTCTCTTTCATATTAAATTTCCAGAGAGCTAAACACATGATCTTATTTCACATGTTGTTTTTATCTTTGGATAATAAGTCTATTTTACCTACCATTTACAAATGTATTTTTGACAGAGCTTTGAAAATATAGGTTTCATTAACATCCATGGAAGTATATTCCTGTGATATTCCTTCACTTAAGTAATTAATTTAACACAATTTTCTTCTATATAACTTTTAATTCTTTTAATCATCATTAGTTGTAACCTGATTAGTAGTTTACAGACAAAAATATCCAATTCATTAAATGGACCTTTATATATTTATTGTTCTAAGTTATAAACACTTGAATAATAAAACATTGTAATAGATATTAGAAGTTATTTTCTTTAATCACTTTATTTTTGGCATAGAAAGCACATACACACACAAAACCATAGAGAGATATGGAGACATAACAATGATGTTACTATAACAGTTCTGGAACTAAAATCTGTCACTCCATATGGTACAAAAATCTTGCAATAGAGAGGCCTTCCACACTTGTAATTGATAAATTCATAATTTTGCCATTAAAAATATCCCCTTAATTAACTTAATATTACATCTCATGGTTTCATATAATGTGTATTTCCCAGTTCTTTTTCTGAAATCCACTGACCCAGGACCTGCTGCATTCACTGTTACTCAGTATTTCTTCCATTCCTGTCCCTGTCTTTTTCTTTTTTTTTTTCAGTTATACTCTGAGGCTACCATCTCCCCTTTACTTCCACACCTCCCCCACCACAGCCCCTAATACCACAATTTTCTTCTTTGTTTCTATGAGATAAGCATTTTGTTAGATTCCATATATAAGTATTATCATACAGTATCTGTCTTTCTTTGTGTGAGTTATTTCACTTAGCATAATTCCTATAAGATTCATCCATATTATCACAATTGCCAAAATTCCAAATTTTTCTCATGGCTGAATAATATTCTCAGTAGAGTTCAGTTCAGTTCAGTCACTCAGTCGTGTCCGACTCTTTGCAACCCCATGAATTGCAGCAGGCCAGGCTTCCCTGTCCATCACCAACTCCTGGAGTTCACCCAAATTCATGTCCATCGAGTCAGTAATGCCATCCAGCCATCTCTTCCTCTGTCGTCCCCTTCTCCTCCTACCCCCAATCCCTCCCAGAATCAGAGCCCTTTTCAGTGAGTCACCTCTCTGCATGAGGTGGCTGAAGTATTGGAGTTTCAGCTTCAACATCAGTCCTTCCAATGAACACCCAGGACTGATCTCCTTTAGGATGGACTGGTTGGATTTCCTTGCAGTCCAAGGGACTCTCAGGAGTATTCTCCAGCACCACAGTTCAAAAGCATCAATTCTTCAGTGCTCAGCTTTCTTCATAGTCCAACTCTCACATCCATACATGAGCACTGGAAAAACCATAGCCTTGACTAGACAGACCTTTGCTGGCAAAGTAATATCTCTGCTTTTCAATATGCTATCTAGGTTGGTCATAACTTTCCTTCCAAGGAGTAAGTACCATTCAGTTTCATGCCTGCAATCACCATCTGCAGTGATTTTGGAGCCCCCCAGAATAAAGTCTGAAACTGTTTCTACTGTTTCCCCATCTATTTCCCATAAAGTGATGAGACCATATGCCATATCTTAGTTTTCTGAATGTTGAGCTTTAAGGCAACTTTTCACTCAACTCTTTTACTTTCATCAAGAGGCTCTTTAGTTTTTCTTCACTTTCTGCCATAAGGGTGGTGTCATCTGCATATCTGAAGTTATTGATATTTCTTGCAGCAATCTTGATTCCAGCTTGTGCTTCTTCCAGCCCAGCGTTTCTCATGATGTACTCTGCGTATAAGTTAAACAAGCGGGGTGACAATATACAGCCTTGACGTACTCCTTTTCCTATTTGGAACCAGTCTTTTATTCCATGTCCAGTTCTAACTGTTGCTTCCTAACCTGCATATAGGTTTCTCAAGAGGCAGTTCAGGTGGTCTGGTATTCCCATCTCTTTCAGAATTTTCCACGGTTTATTGTGATCCACACAGTCAAAGGCTTTGGCATAGTCAATAAAGCAGAAATGGATGTTTTTCTGGAACTCTCTTGCTTTTTCCATGATCCAGCGGATGTTGGCAATTTGATCTCTGGTTCCTCTGCCTTTTCTAAAACCAGCTTGAACATCTGGAAGTTCATGGTTCACATATTGCTGAAGCCTGGCTTGGATAATTTTGAGCATTACTTTACTAGCGTGTGAGATGAGTGTAATTGTGCAGTAGTTTTAGCATTCTTTGGCATTGCCTCTCTTTGGGATTGGAATGAAAACTGAACTTTTCCAGTCCTGTGGCCACTGCTGAGTTTTCCAAATTTGCTGGCATATTGAGTGCAGCACCTTCTAAGCATCATCTTTCGGGATTTGAAATAGCTCAACTGGAATTCCATATCCTCCACTAGCTTTGTTCTTAGTGATGCTTTCTAAGGCCCACTTGACTTCACATTCCAGGATGTCTGGCTCTAGGTGAGTGATCACACCTTTGTCATTATCTGGGTCATGAAGATCTTTTTTGTACAGTTCTTCTGTGTATTCTTGCCATCTCTTCTTAATATCTTCTGCTTCTGTTAGGTTCATACCATTTCTGTCCTTTATCGAGCCCATCTTTGAATGAAATGTTCCCTTGGTATCTCTAATTTTCTTGAAGAGATCTCTAGTCCTTCCCATTCTGTTGTTTTCCTCTATTTCTTTGCATTGATCCCTGAGGAAGACTTTCTTATCTTTCCTTGCTATTCTTTAGAACTCTGCATTCAGATGCTTATATCTTTCCTTTTTTATTTGCTTTTTGCTTTTCTTCTTTTCACAGCTATGTGTTCTCGTGAAATATATATATATATCTCAAAAAAATCTATATATATATATCAAAACTTCATTATCAATTTATTTATTGAAGGATATTATTATTTTATCTCCATATCATGGCTATTGTGAACAAAGTTGCATTGAACATGAGACTGAAGCTTTCTCTTCCTGATTTCATTTCCTTTGGATATATCCACAGTGGTGAGTTTGCTGAGCATCTTTAGAACAATTGTTTTGAATTCTTTATCAGGTAATTTTTGGCTCTCCACTTTTAGGGGGCCAGCTACTGAAAGTTTATTTTATTCCTTTTATGGAGTCACATTTCCCTGGCTCTCCTGATCCTTGTAGCCTTGCATATGTGTCTGCACATTAAAAAAGACACTTCTTCAGACCTCATGAACTGACTTTGATATGGGGAGACTGTCACCTCCATGGGGCATGGGGCAACTTGGAGTGTGCTATGACCCTGGGTATGGTTGTGAAGGACACCAACTGTGGCAGCATGTGGCAGCATTGAGCCCAGGGTGGTACTATGTCTCTTCAGCTCAGGCTTCTGGGCTCCACAGAATCTACAAATATATGGCTGCTGATGAGCAACATGGAGCATCCATAGTGGCTGTGGGGTTCTCAGTGCAGCAGCTAGGAACAAGAACTGGCAGTGGTTGTGGCCAGAGCTGGTCCTGTGCATACATGTGACTTCAGGGCCAGCTATAAGTATCTGAGTTGTGACAGGTGCTGGATACAGACACAAATTTAGTGGTACACCAGGGTAGACAGAAAGGGCGTGGGCCAACTCAGGGTGTGCATGTAGCTCTGCGGGTTCTGGTTGCCCAAGTCTGTTACTGTGGCTGATGGGTGTTGCCATAGTTTCATGGCAATGGATGCAAGTGACAGGGGTCAGACAGGGTTAACTGCAGTGAGCACAGTGGTGCAGACCTGTGACTGAAGATAGGTGGTGGTGTAGTCACTAAGTTGTATCTGACTCTTTTGCCACCCCATGGACTGTAGCCTGCCAGGTTTCTCTGTCCGTGGGATTCTCCAGGCAAGAATACTGGAGTGGGTTGCAATGCCCTTCTTCAGGAGATCTTCTCAGCCTAATCTAAGCCTACAAGGCCTTGACTGTAAAACATATTCTCTGTCAACTAAAACAAAACAAAACAAAAATGCCTGCAAATAAGAAAATAGTCTATTTGGAGTCATTGGAACTGTAATTCAGGAGGCACAAATTCCAGGAACAACTGCAATGTTCTCTGAGGGAAGTCAACAAGGCAGTGGGCAGAGACATTACAGAGAAGTATATAAGCTGCTTTGCAGAAGTATAATTGGTGTCAGAAGCCATTCAGTTACTCCTTAGCAGCTGATTGGTTGCTAAGTTAAGGTTTCATAAATGAGTTCCAGGCGTGCTGTGGTTTACTGAGTCAGAAGTTTACATTGCATCTGGGTGTGGATGTATCTAGGTTCTACTTCCTTAATGACCTCCTAGTTCTGTACTAGATCCCTTTTCCATGAGTGATTGATTTCAGTTTCTTGTTCATAATTCACATTTCTCTTGGCCCTACTGTCTACCTCTTAGTTTTTACCTGGGTATTCTTCCAGATCAAGATTCAAACACCTCAATCATCCAGTAAATGGAAAGCAGTCCAGAAAGTAATGTGGCAATAGCTTTCCATCCTATCTTGTACTCTACTTCATTCCCAATGTTTTCGAGCTCTGGAACTTGAGACTTTTCTATTCCAGTGGTCTAGAAATTTAACATTACCCTTTTTGATTTCTCTACAAAATTGCTTCCTCTAGGATTAGATCATGTTTTGCCTTTATTTAGCATCCAGTCTGCTCCAATGGCTCAATGGGTAAAGAATCCACCTGCAGTAAGGAGACCCAGGAGATTTGGATTCAACCCCTGGGTTGGGAAGATGCCCTGGAGGAAGAAATGGCAACCTACTCCAGTATTCTTGCCAGAAAAATCCCATGGACAGAGGAACTGTGATCTATAGCCAAAGAGTTGCAAAAGGTTGGACTTGACTGAGTGAGTAAGCACTGAAGCATTCAAAGGATTGTTACTATAGGTTACCATAGCCCTAGGGGAACCTGGCTTTTACTATCTCACATTTTCCTGGAAACTCAGTGAGGAGACTTGTTATATCACCCTAGGCTCCCTTAGTCCACTATTTAAACCTGATTTTTCTAATCATATGCCTAGTTTTTCTCAGTGTTTGCACATTGGAACATATTTTTCTATTTGGGTGAAATGCAACCTTTTGACAATAGAACTATAATAAGGAAATAGTTAATTTGCCATATTAGCAGTTGTATTAAAATTGAAGTTTATTTATGGAAATTAGGGAACAAATAAATAAGATTTACTATTAATAAGAGAACCATGTATTAATTATTTCTTGATGAACTCAGAAGAATGCTAGTGTATACATGAATGTAAACAAATAATTGATATATTGAAATTTAAAATACAATATAATAAGTTTATTATCAACTGTTATTCAAAATCCTAATGGGTAAAACTTAAAGGAAAAATTATGTCTTCAGCATACTTTAGTTATAGGATTATGTTAAAGTTGCAGGAAAATGACCTCCTTGAATTTGATTACAACTTAAATTTTGCAAGTTTGGAAAATGATCATCAATGTTTGTTTTACTGGCAATTAGTGTCAAGCTTGGATACAGATGGCGTGTTGTTAATCTGTGAAAGTTGGGGCTTTCTTTCAAGTAGTAAAACAAATCAGCAATGTTGATTACTATATAATTGAATATCCACAATTTCATTTTGCTCTAAATGCATTTACTATCACTAATACTTATTGACAAATTTGTTATCAACCTATGACTTTGAGCCTCTGAAGCTATTTGAAGGACAGAATACCATCTGAGAGTCTTGCAAAAGATTGAGGGTGACTTTACTTGAATGAATGCAATGTTCTAACATAAAATAAAGTGCTTATGGTGTTTCAATTTCTTTAGGTATTAAAGGCTGGAGTTATTTTCAGAAAATCAAATTCAATTAATAAGTAAATGCTGCAATGTTGCTTGATCCCCATCTCTTCCTGCTAATATATTTTTGTAAGACTTAGGAATGTTTACACTCTTTTAAAATTTTATTCTATTTAAGTATTATTTTTGTTGATATTTTATAGAATAAAAAATAAAATACGAGTTTCTTTCTTACAGTCTCTAAATAATGTGAAGGAAAACAAGCCTATAAATGATTGAGAAGCCTCCATTGGATAAGTGACAGAGGAGGGTTTAGATAAATTATGGTTAAATAAATAATATACTCAGAGTTAATGTCCCTTACTTTCCTCTCATTATGAAAGTAACTAATAATTACTATAAAATATTATAGCTTGTTTATATATATGGTGCATAAATTTATAATGGATGCATATATTAATGAACTCATTAAAATAAACTATAATCATGGCATCCAGTCTCATCACTTCATAGCAAATAGAAGAGAAAAACTTGGAAGCAGTGGTAGATTTGATTTTCTTGGGCTCCAGAATCACTGCAGATGGTGATTGCAGCCATGAAATTAAAAGACACTTGCTCCTTGGAAGGAAAACTATGACAAACCTAGACAGTGTATTAAAAAATAGAGACATCACTTTGCCAACAAAGTTCCATATAGTCAAAGCTATGGTTTTTCAAATAGTCATTTATAGATGTGAGAGTTGGACCATAAAGAAGATTGGTCACCAGAGAATTCATGTTTTTGAACTGTAACGCTGGAGAAGACTTTTGAGAGTTCTGTGGACAGCAAGGAGATCAAACCAGTCAATCCAAAAGGAAATCAACCCTGAGTATTCATTGGAAGGACTTATGCTAAAGCTTCAATACTTTGGCCACTTGATTTGAAGAGCTGACTCACTGGAAAATACACTGATATCGCAAAGGATTGAAGGCAAAAGAGAAGGGGGCAGCAAAAGATGAGGTAGTTAGACAGCACCACCAACTCAATGGACATGAATTTGAGCAAACTCTAGGAGATTGTGGAGGATGGAGGAGCCTGGTGTATTAAGTCCATGAGGTTGCAGAGTCAGACACGACTTAATGACTAAACAACAACAAACATTAGTAAGATAGTTTTGTCATTCATTTAAAATATAGTCTACCATGACATTAAGGAAATTTTGTTCTACCAAGTACTTGAATGACATGATATCTCAAGTTTTTCAGAATAAATCCCTTAAGTAACAAGTTAATCTGGACACTCAATACTAACTAATCATCAAAAATCCACAAGTCCATGGCAATTTTCATTGATAACTTAAACTTCACATTGGAAATAATGCTATCCAATCATCCCCCCATATTTCTGGGAATTTTTACCAGTACCCCTGCAGACACCAAATTCTGTGGATGCTCAAGTAGCTTACACAGAGTGGTGTAGTACAGTCAATTCTCCATACCTGTGCTTTGCTCATCCACAGATACAGAACTAAGGAATATGGAAGGTAGACTGTATTCTGTAACACAAGATGTTTTGACAGTATCCAGAAACTGATATTTCAAAGATTTTCATGATGCTATCTCTGTCCATGAAATAAATTGTGCCTAAATATTTGGGCAACTTAATAAAAATGCAGTGTGTTACGGCATAAATAGGTGATAAAACTAACCACTGACTACTATTTATTATGTTCAATATATGATATTTTTATAAGTGTCATGTTAAGAAGATCTTGTATCTGAAAGAAAAAAAAAGTCCCAAAGATAAAATGAAATAAAAACATTCTAAGTTTACTTGTTGCTCACTTTATGATAATGACTGGGTGAACAGATATACAGGACTCCCTTGCTCCACAGGGCCGTTCAGGAATAAAGGCTGTCAGAGGACCTGCTGCCTTCAACACATGGCTTATGAAGATACCCTAGGGCTCATGTTACTTTCACTCCAGCAAGATGAAAAAAGAAGAGTCCATGAGAAGTGTAACAAACAAGGTCTGGATGTCTAGTTTCTAATTCAAGGTGACATTCAATTGCTTAGAACTTAGTCAACGTGCTTCATTTAAGTAAAAGAGAAGTTGGGAATGTAGGGTATTTGTGTAGCTAATAATAGAGAGAAATCATAGAATATACATTGTTGCCATTGGTCTCTTTTACACATACTTTCTGTGCATGATCCCATTTAATCATTTCAATAACTCTTTATATTTCTGATTTGTTAATGAATTGAAATTTAGAAAACTATATAACTGGATCAAGCCATGCACAGATAGTGCCAAGATAGAGTCTTTCCAGTACAGGATATCTCTGTTCTATGTCTTTTTAATATTATTCATTATAATTACTGTTAATTTATTGTTTACACCTGCATTATTATTATTATAGGAATGAAATGTTTGATGGACCCTTTACATGAAGGATTTCCATTTCTAATTGTGAATATGCTACATTCTATTTCACTCATCTATATGTATTCGAATATTTGCCAATGATATTATATCCTCCCAACCCTCAAATTATTTTTCCGATACTTAATTTAGTTAAAACTCAGATTTTGCTACCTTTCTCAACATAATATATGCTTGTATTTTTGTGGGAGTATTTCCCTCATTTTCTCAAGCATAATCCTTGGTTTTAAGCTGTGATATAACAAAAGACAAGCAGACTTTTATTTCACAGAGACTCAGCAGAGGCCACTGGACAAAACTTTCTCATCCTCCAGTGATTCTTTCATTTGTTCTGTCTACAAATGCTTTTAGAGACTATTATGCATCAGCCAGTTTTGTGATATCAGTTCAGTTCAGTTCAGTTCAATCACTCAGTCATGTGCGACTCTTTGCGACCCCATGAATCGTAGCATGCCAGGCCTCCCTGTCCATCACCATCTCCTGGAGTTCACTCAGACTCACGTCCATCGAGTCGGTGATGCCATCCAGCCATCTCATCTTCTGTCATCCCCTATTCCTCCTGCCCCCAATCCCTCTCAGCATCAGAGTCTTTTCCAATGAGTCAACTCTTCGCATGAGGTGGCCAAAGTACCGTAGTTTCAGCTTTAGCATCATTCCTTCCAAAGAACACTCAGGGCTGATCTCCTTTAGGATGGACTGGTTGGATCTCCTTGCAGTCCAAGGGACTCTCAAGAGTCTTCTCCAACACCACAGTTCTAGGAGATAGAATAGTTCACAAAGCAGGTAATGTACTTGCCTTCAATGAATGACCTTCTATTACAGTACAGAACCCAGATGATAAACAAATAAAAAGTTAGATTACATATTACATTGTCATTAAAAAAGATATATTAAAGCATAAAGTAGGTAACTGTATAATATTTTTACCAAAAATTATTCAATTTTGGCTAAAGTCATTACTAACATCTTTTATCAAAATTTGGCATTTGAACATGAATCTGAATGAAATATAGATAATAAGAACTACTATGTTTATTAATATTTTAAACATAATTTTATCAAGTGGCCAGTAAGTAATTATGGTGTTTAGATGAGTTATGGGGTAAATTACAGAATGGAGAAACTTTAGAAAGCAGAACTTCAGTGAGTGTCAGCTTCACGTAATGGGAAAGTTAATGAAGTTTGTTTATATAGAAGCAGGTGTTGTTTGCTGTATTTCTAAATTGAGGCAAAAAGTAAACTTGTATATGATTAAATTTTGCCTATGGATTAGCTACGACATCAGATATGGCTTCCTATTCATGAGTATTCATAACTGACAAAATAATAGAGAATTTAATTACTTATGACATAAACTCAGGTATACATATATTTATATCACCAAAAGAAGGACATTTTCATAGATAGTGTTATTCTCCATAAATTGCAATGTCATGACAATATTTACATAATTATTATTTGTTGATTTCTTACATTCAGTTCAGTTCAGTTCATTTCAGTCGCTTAGTCTTGTCCGATTCTTTGTGACCCCATGAATCACAGCAGGCCGGGCCTCCCCGTCCATCACCAACTCCCGGATTTCACTCAAACTCATGTCCATCGAGTGGGTGATGCCATCCAGCCATCTCATCCTCTGTCGTCCCCTTCTTCTCCTGCCCCCAATCCCTCCCAGCATCAGAGTCTTTTCCAATGAGTCAACTCTTCACATGAGGTGGCCAAAGTACTGGAGTTTCAGCTTCAGCATCAGTCCTTCCAATGAACACCCAGGACTGATGTCCTTTAGGATGGACTGGTTGGATCTCCTTGCAGTCCAAGGGACTGTCAAGAGTCTTCTCCAGCACCACAGTTCAAAAGAATCAGTTCTTCGCTGCTCAGCTTTCTTCACAGTCTGACTCTCACATCCATATGTGACCACTAGAAAAACCATAGTCTTGACTAGACGGACCTTTGTTGGCAAAGTAATGTGTCTGCTTTTCAATATACTATCTAGGTTGGTGATAACTTTCCTTCCAAGGAGTAAATATCATTTAATTTCATGGCTGCAGTCACCATCTGCAGTGATTTTGGAGCCCACAAATATAAAGTCTGACATTGTTTCTACTATTTCCCCATCTATTTCCCATAAAGTGATGGGACCAGATGACATGATCTTACATTCTAGATCATCAATATAAAAAAATAGACTGGATTTATAAACAAATATATTATGGCCATAATATAAAATGAATATTTATAATATTATAAAATGGTGTGTGCATGCTAAGTCGCTTCAGTCATGTCCAACTATTCACAACACTATGGGCTGTAAATCACCAGGCTCCTCTGTCCATGGTATTCTCCAGGAAGGAATACTGGAGTGTGTTGCCATGCCCTCCACAGGGAATCTTCCCAATATGGGGATAGAACTTGCCTCTTAAATCTCCTGCATTGGCAGCCAGTTTCTTTACCACTCACTAGTGCCACCTGGGAAGCCCAGACTTTATAGGGTTTGAATTTGAGCATCTCTTCAGAAAAACTTGTAGAATTAAACCATTATTTATTAGAAGAAAGGATTCCTGATTTCTGCTCATAGGAGTCAAGCAAATCAGGTGAGAATTACCAGGGGTCAAGAAGATGAACTGATTTTATGTTAGATCAGTTTTATGTGGGAATAATTCAACGTTAGTGTGGGAGAAACAATATAAAGCTTTTTTTTTTTTTTTGAGAACAGCATTTAAGAGCATCAGACAGAACATAAATGGCAAGATGCAAGAAATGAGAGACATTTCAAAACGAAATCTGAAGTGAATTTAGAGCCATAAACAAAAACTGCCAAGTATCCTATTTTATTGGTAGTTACTGGCAATCACAGATAGAAGTAGCAATGGAAATAAAATCCAAGAAGAGTTTATATTTTCTATTCAGTTCAGTTCAGTTGCTCAGTCATGTCCGACTATGACCCCATGAATTGCAGCACGCCAGGCCTCCCTGTCCATCATCAACTCCCAGAGCTCACCCAAACTCATGTCCATCGAGTCGGTGATGCCATCCAGCCATCTCATCCTCTGTCGTCCCCTTCTTCTCCTGCCTCCAATCCCTCCCAGCATCAGAGTCTTTTCCAATGAGTCAACTCTTCGCATGAGGTGGCCAGAGTATTGGAGTCTCAGCTTTAGCATCAGTCCTTCCAAAGAACACCCAGGACTGATCTCCTTTAGGATGGACTGGTTGGATCTCCTTGTGGTCCAAGGGACTCTCAAGTGTCTTCTCCAGCACCACAGTTCAAATAAGTGTAATTTTTAACATATGGCACTTTACAGTATAGAGTAGGCATCTGCATGTCTTTGTCATAATGGACTGAATTGCCTTATCAATATCTACTCTTGGCATTGTTATTCCTAAGTACCTAGAAAGCAAAATAAATCATTTTTTTTTAAAAATCCCAAGTTACAAATAGAAAAAAAAAATAGTGTAAGTGTGAAGTTGTGACTAAAGCAGATTTCTAGATATTCCAAGATAAGAAAGAAACTTACTCCTTTCAGTGTTATGTTAGTTCAGTTGACGGTATATATAAAATGCAAGTATTTTATCATTAAAGTAGAAAACAAAAACATATGCAAAAGAAGAGAGTATATAGTTTACTGGATTCAACACCATTGTCAAGATAATCAACTTTTTTCCCTTGTAAAAAAGATGTATTTCCATCTTTTTCTCTACTTGTAAATTTATTTTTTATACAGGATCATTTATTTAAAGTCAATCCTGTACATTATGACTTTCTACCAAAAACATTTTATTATGAATCTCTAAACATTTTAGGGTTTTAAAACTAATAAATTGTTTGATTATTATCAAACTCAAGAAAATTTGCAATGTTCTCTTGATGTCGTCTACTATCAAAATACATTTGATTTGCCTCAAAACTGTATTTCCTTAATCCCTTGGTTAAATAAGGATCCAAATATGCCACATGTTGCAATGACATGTTGTAAGTCTATTGAAAACTATAACAACTTCATTTTGCTTTTCAATACAGTTATTTATATACTTTTTTTTTTCTTTTTGAGAAACCGAGTCACTTGTCCTACAGAATATCCCTCACTTTATTTTTTTTGTAATTTTTACTTTTACTTCATTTTACTTTACAATATTGTATTGGTTTTGCCATACATTGATATGAATCTGCCAAGGGTGTACATGATTTGACTGATGGCTTTTTTCTGGTGACATAGACAGATAATAAGCATGTTAGGCTCAATAGGCTAACTATGACTTTGTAGTAGCATGAAACAATCATGAAAAATATTTGAATGAGTAGGACTTTGTTCCAATAAATGGTTTTATGAACATTGATGCTTGAATTTTATATAATTCTCATATGCCACAGAATATTCTTCTTCTTTTAATATTTTTCAACCATTAAAATTTAAAATTCTCATTTTAGCTTGCATATTATACAGAGCAATGCACTGGGGACCCATTTTGGCTGCTGATGCTGCTCTTCAGTCATGTCCAACTCTTTGACCCCATGGACTATAGCCCTCCAGGTTCCTCTGTTCATAGATTTCCCAGGAATACTGGAATGTGTGGCCATATTCTCCTCCAGAGGATCTTCCTGACACAGGGACTGAATAGGTCTCCTTCATTGCAGTCAGATTCTTTACAGCTGAATCATTATTTTGGTTACTACTCGTTTTCTTTTTTTTAACACACGCATATATATATATATATATATATATATATGTATATATATACATATTTTAAATATTATTTTCCATTATTATTAATCACAGGAGACTGGACATAGTTCCCTGTGCTGTATGTAGGATTTTATTGTTTATCCATTTTTAAAGTAATAGTTTTTTATTTATTTTAATTGGAGGCTTATTACTTTACAATATTGTGGTGGTTTTTGCCATATATATTGACATGAGTCAGCCATGGGTGTACATGTGTCCCCTCATCCTAAACAAACCTCCCACCTCCCTCCTCATCCCATCCCTCTGGGTTGTCCCAGTGCACCGGTTTTGAGTACCTGTTTCATGCATCGAACTCGAACGGGTCATCTGTTTCACATATGGTAATATACCCATTTCAATGCTATTCTCTCAAATCATCCCTCCCTCGGCTTATCCCATAGAGTCCAAAAGTCTGTTCTTTATATCTGTGTCTCTTTTGCAGTCTTGCACACAGGGTCGTCGTTACTAGCTTTCTAATTCTATATATATGCATTAATAAACTGTATTGGTGTTTTTCTTTCTGACCTACTTCACTATGTATAATAGGCTCCAGTTTCATCCAGCTCTTTAGAACTGACTCAATATGTTCCTTTTAATAGCTGAGTAATATTCTATTGTGTATATGTACCACAACTTCTTATCCATTAATCTGCCAATGGATATCTAGGTTGTTTCCTTGTCCTAGCTATCACTGCTGTAGTGAACACTGGGGTACAAGGGTCTCTTTCATCTGGTTTCCTTGGTGTGTATGCCCAGCAGTGGGATTGCTGGGTCATATGGTTATTCTATTTCCAGTTTTTTAAGGAATCTCCACACTGTTGTCTATAGTGCCTGTACTAGTTTGCATTCCCAACACTGTAAGAGGGTTCCCTTTTCTCCACACCCTCTCCAGCATTTATTGTCTGTAGACTTTTTGATGGCAGCCATTCTGACTAACATGAGATGGTACCTCATTGTGGTTTCTATTTGCATTTCTCTGATAATGAGTGATGTTGAGCACCTTTTTTTTGTTCACTAGCCATCTGTATGTCTTCTTTGGAGCAATGTCTGTTTAGTTCTTTAGCCCATTTTTTGATTAGGTCATTTATTTTTCTGGTATTGAGCTTCATGAGCTGCTTGTATATTTTGGAGATTCATTCGTTGTCAGTTATTTCATTTACTATTATTTTCTCCCGTTCTGAAGGCTGCCTTTTCACCTTGTTTATAGTATCCTTCATTGTGCAAAATCTTTTACATTTAATTAGATCCTATTTCTTTATTTTTGCTTTTATTTCCATTACTCTGGGAGCTGAGTCATAGAGGATGTTGCTGTGATTTATGTCAGTGAGTGTTCTACCTATGTTTTCCTCTAGGATTTTTATAGTTTCTGGTCTTACATTTAGATCTTTACTCCATTTTGAGTTTATGTTTGTGTATCATGTCAGAAAGTGTTCTAGTTTCATTCTTTTACAGGTGGTTGACCAGTTTTCCCAGCACCATTGTTAAAGAGATTGCCTTTTTCCCATTGTAAATTTTTTTTTTTTTCTTTGCCAAAGATAAGGAGTCCATAGGTCCATGGATTCTTCTCTGGGCTTTCTATTTTGTTCTATTGATCTATATTTCTGTCTTTGTGCCTGTACCATACTGTCTTGATGACTGTAGCTTTGTAATGTAGTCTGAGGTCAAGCAGGTTGATTCATCCAGTTCCTTTCTTATTTATCAAGATTGCTTTGGCTATTCAAGGTTTTTTTGTGTTTACATACAAATTGTGAAATTATTTGTTCTAGTTCTCTGAAAAATACCATTGGTAGATTGATAGGGATTGCATTGAATCTATAGATTGCTTTGAGTAGTATACTCATTTTCACTATCTTGATTCTTCTGATGCATGACCATGGTATATTTCTCCATCTATTTGCATCATCTTTGATTTCTTTCGGCAGTGTGTTAAAGTTTTCTATATATAGTTTTTTTTGTTTCTTTAGATAAATTTATTCCTAAATATTTTATTCTTTTCACTGCAGTGGTGAATAGGATTGTTTCCATGATTTCTCTTTATGTTTTCTCATTGTTAGTGTGTAGGAATGCAAGGTATTGCTATGTATTAATTTTATATCCTGCAACTTTACTATATTCCTTGATAAGCTATAGTAATTTTCTGGTGATGTTTTTAGGGTTTTCTTTGTAGAGGATCATGTCACCTGCAAGCAATGAGAGTTTTACTTCTTTTCCAATCTGGATACCTTTTATTTCTTTTTCTTCTCTGATTGCTGTGCCTGAAACTTCCAAAACTATGTTGAATAATAGTGGTGAGATTTTGGATCATTTTTTACTATCATTATTCTGAATTCTTTTTCAGGTAGACTCCTTATCTCCTCCTCTTTGGTTTGGTTTGGTGGGTATTTATCATGTTCCTTTACCTGCTGAATATTTCTCTGCCTTTTAATTTTGTTTAGATTGCTGTGTTTGGGTGCCCTTTCTGTAGGCTGGAAGTTCATGATTCCTCTTTACTGTGGAGTGGTCCCTGTGGGTAGGGTTGTAATAGTGGCTTGTCAAGCTTTCCTGGTTGGGGGAGCTTGAGTCTGTGTTCTGGTGGGTGGAGTTGGATCTCTTCTCTCTTGAGTGCAATGAAGTGTGCAGTAGGACATTTGGGGTATCTATGGGTTTGGCATGGCATTGGACATTCTGTCTATGCCCAGGGCTGTGTACCTGCTTTGCTGGAGAATTAGCATGGTATGTCTTGCACTAGAACCAGTTAGCTCTTGAGTGCAGCTTGGTTTCAGTGTAAGTATGGATATTTTGGTGTGAGCTCTTGCCTATTAATATTCCCTGGTGTCAGGAGGTCTCTAATGTTCTCAAGTTTTGAAGTTAAGTCTGCTCTAGCTTTCAGTCCTTCTGTTACAGTAGCCTCAAGATTTCTCCATCCATACAGCACAGATGATAAAACATCTAGGTTAACGGTGAAACAGTTCTCCACAGTGAGGGACACCAAGAGAGATTCAGAGAGTTATACAGAGAAGAGAAGAGGGAGGGGGGAGATAGAGGTGACCAGGAAGAGAAGAGTGGGGAGTCAAAACAGGAGAGAGTAATGTAGTCAGTAATCAGTTCCTTAAGTGTTCTCCACAGCCTGGAACTCCTAGAGAGATTCATTGAGTTAAGTAGAGAAGAGAAGAGAGAGGAAGGAGATAGAGGTGAGTTGGGGGAGAAAAGGGAGAGTTAAAAGGGGAGAGAGCAAACAAGCCAGTAATCAAATCTGTAAGTGAAACTGGATATTGAAGATTAGATTCTTAAAGGTACAAAATTGATAACAAATACCAGGAAGCAAAGATTAAAATTCTAGAATAGAGGTTAGACTCTCAAAAATACAATAAAAATATGACAAAATCACAAAATTAAGAAAAAAAAAATATATATATGAAGTTTGCTTTAAAAATAGATGCAAAAAATAGGTAATAGTAGGTTACTATTTTTGCAAGGTAATTGTAGGTTATAAAAATGAAAACCCAAGGAGTAATAAAGAACTTAAAAAAATTAAAAAGTGATATTAGTAAAAATATAAGTAGGAATTTCTCTGGAGCTATTGTGGGCAGTGTGGGGTCAGTTCAGTTTCTGATAATTCCTTGTTCTAGCTTGTACTTGTTCTCAATGTCTGTAGGACCCTTCCAATGCATAGTCCAGTATCAGCTGCAGGGGTTTAGTCTGTTGTATCTGTCACTTCCAGAGTGGTTTCCTCTTCTTTGTTAATTTTGGCTTCCTCTGTTTGCAAGTCTCTTCAGTATCTAATTTCTGCCCTCACACAAGGGAGAGAAGGTACTCACTTATTTGGGTTCACTTGTTCAGTTTTGTTGTAGAGAGGGAGGGACACTGCAAACAAATGTCACTGGTGTGTGTGGGGAGTGCTCAGTGTTTGGACCACACTGGGTTTGCCACAGTCCAAGGTGGCGTGTGCTTCACAGGTCTACACTGTTCAGGTTCCAGGTTGTTCTGCAAGGACACTGTCCCAGGTGAGCCCTGCATTCTGTTCCCTTCCTAGGTCTAAGCTGCTCAGGTTCTCAGGAACTCTGCAAAGGACTCAGACCCGGTTGGGATATGCATTTTGTGTCCTTCCCAGGTCCAAGTAGCTCAGGCGACTGGGTGCTTGGCGAACGTACTGTCCCAGGTGGGCTGTGCATCTTAATCACCTCCCCGGTCCCAGCCTATCAGTTTCCCGGGTGTACCACAAGAACACTGTCTCAGGTGTACTGTGTGTCTCCTATGGGGAGCTGATCTCAGGCTGCAAAACACCTGGCTAATGCCAACCGTCCAGGATCCCAGGAAGATGTGGTTAGCAACTGGGAGCCTGCTCATAGTTTGGTGGAAGATGCCTTCTCTGGGGTCAAGATTGCAGCATCCCCTTGCCTTCTGGCTTTGGCTGTCGCACATCTACCTCTCTGCCTCCAGGATGGGGGGTATACACAGCCAGCTAGCTCTCCTTTGGTATTCGCTCAATCCTTTGTTCTATGAACATTCCAGTCTCTGCTTTAGAGCCTTTCTTGGGAAAGTTCTACCCCTCCCCGCCCCCCACCCCCACCCCGGTGATCCCATGGTTTGGTTGCTATCTCAGGTTACCTCTCATAGATTGTCCTCAGGCCATTCAGGTCTGGTCCTTACCCTAAGGACCAATGATGCAGCCCACGACTCCCTGCCCAGCCCCTGCTCGCTGGTGGCAGATGTGAGTATCTGGACTACTACTTTGCTAGCAGTTGTGGTTAGGCACATATTCTGTGAGTTTTTTGTTTTTGTTTCTTTTCCTCCCAGTTATGTTGCCCTCTGCGATTCCAAAGTTCCCCCAAAGATCTGCCTGTGGGAGAGTTTCCTACTGTATGGAAACTTCTCCTCCTTCATAACTCCATCCCCAGGGCAGGTCTCCATAGCTGTCTTTTGTCTGTGTGTGTGTGTGTGTGTGTGTGTTTGTCTTTTATATTTTGTTCTATCTCCTTTCAAAGAGAATGGGCTGCCTTTTGGGTGCCTGGTGTCCTCCACCTGCATTCAGAAGCTGTTTTGTGGAAATTGTTCAACATTCAGATGAGCTTTCAATGAATTTGTGGGGAAGAAGGTAGTCTCCCTGTCCTATTCCTCTACCATCTTGGGACCGCCTCAAGTTACTACTTGAGATTACTACTGTTTTATCCATTTTATTCTATAAGCTGACAATTGAATTTAAGATCTGGATAATATTTTGATCACATTTTTCAGAAAAAAACACTTTTTGAGTGATATTACTACATTGTAATTATTACTGAATGAAATCATAAGGTCCCTAGTGTTTGGATGCCTGTTTTTGAGTAATGCTGATTATGGTCTGTCTAATTCCTCCATTACAAATTTTATATGAACTTTCATTTATTGACATTAGTTTCTATTGGTGACTATTGGCTTTATTGTTTCCTTTGGGTAAATGAGTTAGTGGTTTTTTAATACCACCTTTTTTCTAAATGCATTAGCAAGAATTTGTCCAAAGAGAAAAACTTTGCTTCAACAATCATTTGATATTACTATCTTTAGTAGTATATTACCATTATTCTCCTTAAAGTTGTATTTTTGAATGGGGAATGGGAATGTCTAGATTCAATGTCAGGTAAGCTGCTATAAAATAATTCTGTGGATTTTTGTTATGTATCATTTGAGTTCTTATGATTAAAATTGGCAATAGTTTATTAATACACTGGAAAGATAAACATTCTTAGTTTATTTTTTGAGTCTATATTAAATTAGTATAGATTTTGTAGCTATGTATGATAACAAAAAATCTTTCCTACTTTTTTCTAAAAGAGAAGCATTATTTTAAATGCTTAAATTAATTATTGTACTCTATTAGCTGTTATACCCTGGCATTGAACACTTTAAAGAGCATGGGATTATTTCATAATTAATTAGAATTTACTGGGATTATTTTCTGCTTTCATTAAGTCTTTCCTTCAAGTTGCTCAGGAGATTTTAAATATTTAAATTACAGATAAAAATTGATCCTCAAAATTCCCTATGTCAGGCTTCTTGGAAGCAAAGCTATGACAAACCTAGATAGTGTATTAGACAGCAGAGACATCATTTGGTCAACAAATGTCTATATAGTCAAAGATATGTTTTTTCCAGTAGTTATGTATGAGTGGAAGGGTTGGACCATAAAGAAGGCTGAGTGCTGAAGAATTGATGCTTTTAAACTATGGTGTTGGAGAATACTCTTGAAGTCCCTTGGACTGCACGGACATCAAACCATTCAGTCCTAAGGGAAATCAAGCCTGAATATTCATTGCAAGCAGTGATGCTGAAGCTAAACCTTCAATACTTTGCCACCTGATGTGAAGAGCTGATTCACTGGAAAAGACCCTAATGTTGGGAAGGATTGAGGGCAGGAGGAGAAGAGGGTGAGAGAAGATGAGATTGTGGGATGGCATCACTGACTCAGCGGACATGAGTTTGAGCAAGCTCCAGAAGATAGTGAAGGACAGGGAAGCCTGGTGTGCTGCAGTCCATGGTGTTGCAGACTCTGACACAACTGAGAGACTAAGCAGCAACAATGACTGCTTACAATAGCCAAGACATGGAAGCAACCTAAAAGAAGAATGAATAAAGATGTCATATATATATATATATATATATATATATATATATAATATAATATTACTCAGGCATTAAAAAGAAACAATGTCATATCCAGCAACACTGAAGGACATAGAGACTGTAATATTGAATGAATTAAGTCACAGAAGTACATTTAATATAAGTTTTATGTCAAATCTAAAAACAATGTACAAATGAATTTATGTAAAAGAACAAATAGACTCACAGCTTAGATAACAAATTTATGGTTACAAAAGAGGAAAGATGAGGCTCAGTTGAGTTCAGTTGCTTAGTCCTGTCTGACTCTTTGCGACCCATGAGTCGCAGCACGCCAGGCCTCCCTGTCCATCACCAACTCCCAGAGTTCACTCAGACTCACGTCCATCGAGTCCGTGATGCCATCCAGCCATCTCATCCTCTGTCATCCCCTTCTCCTCCTGCCCCCAATCCCTCCCAGCATCAGAGTCTTTTCCAATGAGTCAACTCTTCCCATGAGGTGGCCAAAGTACTGGAGTTTCAGCTTCAGAATCATTCCCTCCAAGGAAATCCCAGGGCTGATCTCCTTCAGAATGGACTGGTTAGATCTCCTTGCAGTCCAAGGGACTCTCAAGACTCTTCTCCAACACCACAGTTCAAACGCACCAATTCTTTGGCGCTCACCCTTCTTCACAGTCCAATTCTCACATCCATACATGACCACAGGAAAAACCATAGCCTTGACTAGAGGGACTTCAGTCGGCAAAGTAATGTCTCTGCTTTTGAATATGCTATCTAGGTTGATCATAACTTTTCTTCCAAGGAGTAAGCGTCTTTTAATTTCATGGCTGCAGTCACCATGTGCACTGATTTTGGAGCCCCAAAAAATAAAGTCTGACACTGTTTCCACTGTTTGCATATCTATTTCCCATGAAGTGATGGGACTGAATGCCATGATCTTCGTTTTCTGAATGTTGAGCTTTAAGCCAACATTTTCACTCTCCAATTTCACTTTCATCGAGAGGCTTTTTAATTCCTCTTCACTTTCTGCCATAAGGGTGGTGTCATCTGCATATCTGAGATTATTGATATTTCTCCTGGCAATCTTGATTCTAGCCTGTGTTTCTCCAAGTCCAGCGTTTCTCATGATGTACTCTGCATATAAGATAAATAAGCAAGGTGACAATATACAGCTTTGATGTACTCCTTTTCCTATTTGGAACCAGTCTGTTGTTCCATGTCCAGTTCTAACTGTTGCTTCCTGACCTACATACAGATTTCTCAAGAGGCAGGTCAGGTGGTCTGGTATTCCCATCTCAGAATTTTCCACAGTTTATTGTGATTTACACAGTTAAAGGCTTTGGCATAGTCAATAAAGCAGAAAAAGATGTTTTTCTGGAACTCTCTTGCTTTTTCCATGATCCAGCAGATGTTGGCAATTTGATCTCTGGTTGCTCTGCCTTTTCTAAAACCAGCTTGAACATCAGGAAGTTCACGGTTCACATATTGCTGAAGCCTGACTTGGAGAATTCTGAGCATTACTTTACTAGCATGTGAGATAAGTGCAATTGTGCAGTAGTTTGAGCATTCTTTGACATTGCTTTTCTTTGGAATTGGAATGAAAACTGACCTTTTCTAGTCCTGTGGCCACTGCTGAGTTTTCCAAATTTGCTGGCATATTGAGTGCAGCAATTTGACAGTATCATCTTTCAGGATTTTAAATAGCTCAACTGGAATGCCATCACCTCCACTAGCTTTGTTCATAGTGATGCTTTCTAAGGCCCACTTGACTTCACATTCCAGGATGTCTGGCTCTAGATGAGTGATCTCAGCATCATGATTATCCAGGTCGTGAAGATCTTTTCTGTACAGTTCTTCTGTGTATTCTTGCCACCTCTTCTGAATATCTTCTGCTTCTCTTAGGTCCATACCATTTCTGTCCTTTATCGAGTCCATCTTTGCATGAAATATTCCCTTGGTAACTCTAATTTTCTTGAAGAGATTTCTAGTCTTTCCCATTCTGTTCTTTTCCTCTATTTCTTTGCAGTGATTGCTGAAGAAGTCTTTCTTATCTCTTCTTGCTATTCTTTGGAATTCTGCATTTAGATGCTTATATCTTTCCTTTTCTCCTTTGCTTTTCGCTTCTCTTCTTAGACTCCAGTATAAAAGAAATAGTTAACAAAAAGTGAAAAAAAAGTTGTGTTTTTTTTTTTTAATTCCAGTGGTAAGTTTTAAGGATTTATGTTTGCGTATGTGCATTTTTATTGTTAATTTTAATTTTTTTGAATGAACTCCAACTACATAGTCTGTGTTCTATATAGTTCTTGTGATATTTTGAAATTATCTCGTAACATATTGCATAGTTAATATTTAAAATTTGTATTTATATTGCTATTTATGGTAATTAAGCCTATATTTCCATTTTTTAACTGCTTGGTTTATAACTTATTCAGATTGATGTGCTAAAATCTAAGATTTATATATTTATTTTTAATTTAATCACATTTTATTAGTTTATTTGGATGTATATAACTTCATTATTATTGTTTGTTCATTTTGACCTTTAATCAGTAATATAGTGTAGTGTTAGCCATTCGGTCATTTCTGTCTCTTTGAGATGCCATGGTCTGTAGTCTGTCAGGCTCCTCTGTCCATGGAATTCCCCAGGCAAGAACTCTATTGAATTATTTCACCTTAAGTTCTTTATTTTGCTATGTTATATCTATATTTTATTGTAATATTTCTAGTTTTTCTTCATTTTCAAACAGATTAGGTAGCTAATATTTGTCAAACAGAGACATTCAGTATAACAGGTGCTCTCACTTTTAATATATAAGATCTTTCTAAAAGCCAGAGGATTTCCCTGGTGGCTCAGATGGTAAAGCGTCTGTCCACAATGCAGGAGATCTGGGTTCAATCCCTGGGTTGGGAAGATCCCCTGGAGAAGGAAATGGCAACCCACTCCAGTACTCTTGCATGGAAAATTCCATGGATGGAGGGGCCTCGCTGGCTACAGTCCATGGGGTCGCAAAGAGTTGGACACGACTGAGCAACTTCACTTCTTCAAACAGATTGTATTGTTTCGTTTTTTATATCACTATTTAGACAGCATATTTAAATTTTATTTATTTATTTGTTTCATTACTGTGTCTTTCTGGCACTTCCTTCTGGATTCCTTTTCTTCCTATCAAATACTTTTCATCTCTCATTTTATTTACTTGTTCTTTTTGGAACTCCTGCTAAGTTTTATATTGCTTATTTTCAAATTATTTTACATATTCTTAACTTCCTTATTAAAAAAGTTTCCTATTTATTGCTTTGGCCTTCATTCTGGATTATTATTTTGGGCTTCCCTGGTGGCTCATATGGTAAAGAAGATTATTACCTTATTTCTAGGTTAAATTTTTTGTGATTTGTCATCAAAAGATTCTCCCTTTTGTTGCCTTAAACAAATCCTCTGGTTGCCCTTTCAGATAGCCACCTACTCTTATAAATAATTTTTTACTCTAATAGTAAAGATGACCTTTTATCCCTTGAGATCATATATATATTAAAAATAAATTATGAGTGTTCAACTTACTAATTGCTAATGAAACTGAGTTTCTAGTGTTGTTTACAATACTTCATGTTTTGTTTGCTAATTCTTTTTTAAAACTTGTTCCCATATTGGATTTCTTGCCTCCCAATCCAGCTCTCTGGATTGAAAATTCAATTCAGGATGTCAAATACTTAATATTTTACACAACTAGCAGCCACTAGATGATTTGTTTTATGGTTACTAAGAGACTTTCAAAACTCTTTAAGGAATTCAGAAGCTCAGGTTTAATCTCTATTGTAGACAGGTCAGATTTTAAGCAATACATTAGTTCATTAATAGCCTCTATCTCTAACTATTTTATGGTGATAGCAATGGTGTGTTGTAGAATAGGGGCTGGCTGAAATCTAATGTCTGAGTCATCCTTTCGACTGGGTTGTTTATTACCTCTTCCACATATGATTTCCTAAAGGAAATGCACCCTGAATATTCATTGGACGGATTGATGCTGAAGCTGAAGATCCAATACTTTGGCCACCTGATGTGAAGAGTCAACTCATTAGAAAAGACCCTGATGCTGGATAGATTGAAGGCATGAAAAGAAGAGAATGACAGAGGATAAGATGGTTGGAAATAGAATAGAATAGGAAAGACTATAGATCTCTTCAAGAAAATCAGAGATACCAAGGGAACATTTCAGGCAAAGATGGGCTCAGTAAAGGACAAAAATGGTAGGGACCTAACAGAAGCAGAAGATATTAAGAAGAGGTGGCAAGAATACACTGAAGAACTATAAAAAAAAAAAAGATCTTCATGGCCCAGATAATCATGATGATGTGCTCACTCACCTCGAGCCAGACATCCTGGAATGTGAAGTCAAGTGGGCCTTATGAAGTATAACTATGAACAAAGCTAGTGGAGGTGATGGATTTCCAGTTTAGCTATTTCAAATCCTAAGAGATGATGCTGTGAAAGTGCTGCACTCAATATGCCAGCAAATTTGGAAGACTCAGCAGTGGCCACAGGACTAGAAAAGTTCAGTTTCATTCCAATCCAAAGACAGGCAATGCCAAAGAATGCTCAAACTACCACACAATTGCACTCATCTCACACGCTAGCAAAGTAATACTCAAAATTCTGCAAGCCAAGCTTCAGCAATAGGTGAACTGTGAACTTCCAGATGTTCAAACTGGTTTTAGAAAAGGCAGAGGAACCAGCGATCAAATTGCCATCATTTGCGATATCATGGCAAAAGCAAGAGAGTTCCAGAGAAACATCTATTTCTGCTTTATTGACTATGCCAAAGCCTTTGACTGTGTGAATCACAATAAACTGTGGAAAATTCTTAAAGAGATGGGAATACCAGACCACCTGACCTGCCTCTTCAAAAACCTGTATGCAGATCAGGAAGCAAGAGTTAGAACTGGACATGGAACTACCGACTGGTTCCAAAAAGGAAAAGGAGTCCATCAAGGCTGTATATTGCCAACCTGCTTATTGAACTTGTATGCAGAGTACATCATGAGAAACACTGGGTGGGAGGAAGCACAAGCTGGAATCAAGATTGCCGGGAGAAATATCAATAACCTCAGTTATGCAGGTGATACCACCCTTATGGCAGAAAGTGAAGAAAAACTAAAGAGCCTCTTGAAAGTAAAAAGGGAGAGTGAAAAAGTTGGCTTAAAGCTCAACATTCAGAAAACTAAGATCATGGTATCTGGTCCTGCCGGGGTCCAGCCCCAGTGGATCCAGGGAATTTGAAGGGTGGACGGAGTCGGCGAGGAAAGACTTATTTATTTATTAATATAAGATTAGATTAAGAAACAATAGTGTAGTAGGACGATTAAGTGGAGGAAGAGGGCTGAATAGCTTGGATTAAGCGGAAGACCAATAAAATTCCAGACAAGGAATTTGCACCGTCTACGTTGGGCCACCAGCGCTCGCTTGAATATCTAAGAGTGCCTCGCCTTAGGCTCCCTTTCGCGCGTGTCTTAACAGCCAGGGCAAGTAAGTAGACTTGGTGAGCCCCCGCGCCCCAGATGGAAATTCAGCCTGAAATTAAAGTAAAGAGGAGAAGGAGGGAAAAAGAGAGAGAGACACGGGGGAAACCAGTCCAGCGACTGGCTCCTGCTCCTATTGTTTAGAAGGCCTTATATACCTTTTAGATTGTACATAGAGATCAATGGGTAATACAAAATTATGCATTGTTAGCAGCCCAGACTCTTATCAAAACCAGGCTTTTCTCTCTGCATACCTAATTGTATACACAAGTCTTAGGTGATTTACATCATCTTCTGGCCAAAAGGGGCCAATTAACATTTTACAGCCTTTTTTTCTGATAAGGGTTAGTCAACCAGAAGACTTATTTGTGTTGATCTTCCCAAGGTTTGGTGCCACTCTCAGAAAGTACTAAATAAAGTTACATTCTTACATAGCAAGAACACAAGAGGAGTGCAAAGAGAAGTAATTAACTCAAAAGTCTAGTGTTGCTAACATCAGAACTACTATATATCTTTTTCCATATCCCGTTTACATTGATTAACATCCTCCCAGGTGCCTAAAAGATAAAGAATATGGAGGCCTGGTGGCAATCATTGAGTCAACAGTGAAATCCCGTCACCAATATACTTTTTAACTCTTTAGAAAAGGCTCTGTATCTTTAAGATGCGGTTGGGGGCTGCAAGCAATTCACAAGCTGTAAGAGGTCTAGGGAACCTGTTAGGCAAGCTAGAGAGCAATCAGAGGGGGTTAACTGAAACATCCCTTTCAAATGCAGAAGACTAAAGCCCTGAGTTGACTTTTTTCCAGAGAATATCAGAAAAGTGGAAAAGCAGATTACAAAAGCTGGCAGGCTTTTATTTTGGGGGGTGGATGCTCAGGAAATGCCAGGGGGAACTCCTGAAGTCTGATCACGGCCTTGCGTATGTCAGCTTCCTCCCTCATGACCTTGTCACGGGTGGGATTCCTCACACTGGCTCCCAGCATGGTCCCATCACTTCATGGCAAACAGATGGGGAAACAATGGAAACAGTGGCTGACTTTATTTTTCTGGGCTCCAAAATCACTGCAGATGGTGACTGCAGCCATGAAATTAAAAGACACTTGCCCCTTGGAAGGACAGTTATGACCAAATTCAACAGCACATTGAAAAGCAGAGACATTACTTTGCCAACAAAGTTTGGTCTAGTCAAGACTATAGTTTTTCCAGTAGTTATGTATGGATGTGAGAGTTGAACGATAAAGAAAGTCGAGCACCAAAGAATTGATGCTTTTGAACTGTGGTGTTGGAGAAGACTCTTGAGAGTCCCTTGGACTGCAAGGAGATCCAACCAGTCCATCCTAAAGGAGATCAGTCCTGGGTGTTCATTGGAGGGACTGATGTCAAAGCTGAAACTCCAATACTTTGGCCACCTGATATTGAGAGCTTGACTCATTTGAAAAGATCTTGATGCTGAGAACTATTGAGGGCAGGAGGAGAAGAGGATGACAGAGGATAAGATGGTTGGATGGCATCACCGACACAGTGGACATGGGGTTTGGGTGGAGCCAGGGTGTTGGTGATGGACAGGGAGTCCTGGCATGCTGCGGTTCATGGGGTAGCAAAGAGATGGACACGACTGAGCAAGTGAACTGAACTGAACTGTTTGGAAAGAAATTTGTGAGCAACCTAGACAGCATATTAAAATTCAAAGACATTACTTTGTCAACAAAGGTCCATCTAGTCAAGGCTATGGTTTTTCCAGTAGTCATGTATGGATGTGAGAGTTGGACTATAAAGAAATCTGAGCTTAGAATTGATGTTTTTGAGCTGTGGTGTTGGAGAAGACTCTTGAGAGCTCCTTGGAGTGCAAGGAGATCCAACCAGTCCATCCTAAAGGAGATCAGTCATGAGTGTTCATTGGAAGGACTGATGTTGAAGCTGACACTACAATATTTTGGCCACCTGATGTGACGACCTGACTTATTTGAAAAGACCCTGATGTTGGGAAAGATTGAAGGCAGGAGGAGAAGGGGATGACAGAGGATAAGATGGTTAGACGACATCACTGACTCAATGGACATCAGTTTGGGTAAACTCTGGGGGTTGGTGATGGACAGGGAGGTCTGGCGTTCTGTGGTTCATGGGGTCTCAAAGAGTCAGACATGACTGAGTGACCTAACTGAACTGAAAATGTTTGGATGGCATCACTAACTTAATGGACATGAGTTTGAGGAAACTCTGGGAGCTGGTGAAAGACAGGGAATCCTGACGTCCATGGGATCACAAAGAATCAGACACGGCTGAGTGACTGAACAACAACCACATATGATGATGTCTGATGGACATTAATGTATTATATGAAGTGAATGTCCTCACATTTTTGGTCTATTCCCACTTCACCACCCACATGCTTCTTCTCTGGAACAACTTTTTCACCAGATTTCGAAAATTTGTATTTCTAACCATGCTGTCTTCTACCATCATGAACTCACATAAATGTTTATTTCATTCAACAAATCTTTCCACACAATGTAAATGAAAAACAAAAACAACCTACTAAGATTTGATTCCTGAAAGGACTTCTCCTCTTCACTACTATGAGACTATTTAGTTCTCACCAATTAAGCGATTTTCCACTATGGTGGCTTGACAATAATTACCTCACAATGAAAGTTTTGGCTGCATGGTCTGTTGATATTCTGTTGCATTCAGGTTTTCAACAGGGTCCAGTAGATATATTATGAATGGTGTTGATCACTCAGTCAGCTGTAGATAGAACGTTCTTCCTCCTAAACACTGAGAATAGGCACAGAATTTTTTAATTGAGTTTACAGATGAACCACCCATTGTCTTTATGATAGACACCTATAGAATCATAGGATCTGTTAGATCATACGGTCTAAGCAGCAAGACTTAAAAAACATTAATTCATTAATTTTAATTGGAGGCTAATTACAGTATTGTGGTGGTTTTTTAATACATTGACAAGAATCAGCCACGGGTGTACACATGTCTCCCCATCCCAAAACTCCTTCCCGCCTCCCTCCCTGTCCCATCCCTCTGGGTTGTGCACTGGCTTTGAGTGCCCTTTTTCACCCATCGAACTTGGACTAGTGATCTATTTCACATATGGTAATATACATGTTACAATGCCATTCTCTCAGATCATCCTACCCTCACCTTCTCCCACAGAATCCAAAAGTCCATTCTTTATATCTGTGTCTCTTTTGCTGCCTCACATATAAGGTCGTCATTACTGTCTTTCTAAACTCCATATATATGCATTAATATACTGCATTAATGTACTTAATTAATATATTAATTAATGTGCTGGTGTTTTTCTTTCTGACTTACTTCACTCTGCATAATAGGCTCCAGTTTCATCCACCTCATTAGAATGGACTCAAATATGTTCCTTTCTATAGCTGAATAATATTCCATTGTAGAGAAAGAAATGGCAACCCACTCCAGTATTCTTGCCCGAAGAATCCTGTGGACAGAGGAGCCTGGTGGGCTGCTGTCTATAAGGTTACACAGAGTTGGACATGACTGAAGTGACTTAGCAGCAGTAGCAATATTCCACTGTGTATATGTACCACAATTTTCTTATCCATTCATCTGCCAATGGACATCCAGGTTGCCTCCATGTCCTAGCTATTGTAAACAGTGAGCCACAAGACTTCTTATATTGCAAATCACCTATATGCTCTTTGCTGTTTGGTCACAAATCTTTAAAACTAGGAGCTTTTTGTGTCAAATGATAAATTGGTTGGAACAGTATTGTCAAGCATGAAATATGATGCTTCCAAAACCTGAAGATCTTAACAGGAATTATTCTTTCCTAGCTGTAGAAGCTCCAAAATGCAATTAGTTACCCTTTATTTTGAAGGAGGATGTTCTGGCATGCGGTAGAGAAATGGTTCCCTAAATTCTTTATCTTGGAAATTCCAAAAGATATAGGAATTCTCATGCATGAAAACATCACAGACATGGGCTAGGCCAAGAGACTCCTTTTGTCACTGATACTATTACTACAGGCATAGACCTACCCACAATCAAGAAGCTTGTGACTAGGCTAGAAGATGTAGACTTTGCCTGATGAAACTGTACAGTAATCTTCTAAAGATTATATTTAAATTGGACTTCTATTCAAATGTCATCTTCTCTGTTCTTCTGGCTTATACATTTCACACAAGTTCATCAAGAAGACAGAGTCTAAATTATGCCCAGTCATTTGGTTACATACACGTCTGGAAAATGTAGATTTAATCTCCCATTCTCAATGATACAAGAGTGATCTCAGAAAGGAGTAGTAATAAGTTCTGAGTGTCAGCAGCCATAATTTAACAAATATAGTATATAATGGGTATATGAATAATGTTTGAAAATATATCCCATTTTAAGTGATAATTTCAAACACTATTTTATCTTATACACAAGTAAATGCACTAAACATTAAGTATTTAAGCCTGACAAAATCATGCTTTGATTTCTTGGCAAAGATCTCTTATATTAATTTCCTCAGACTGCTACAGCAATATACCACAGCTAGATGGCTTAAACCACACACACATATATTTATTTTTTCATTGTTTTAGAGACTGGAAACCCAAGATCAAGTTGTTGGCAAGTTTTATTTCTTCTGAGTTCACTCTTCTTGATGTGTTGATGGCAGATTCTCATGGAATCCTCACATGATCTTCTTGGTGTATGTATTTTTCACATTTCTCTAGTCTTCCTAACATCCTTTGTTTATTTTTTATTTTTATTTTATTTTACTTTATAATTCTGTATTGGTTTTGCCATACACATCCTTTGTTTAAAAAGACAACAGGGAAAACAAATAAGATCCTACAAAGTGACCTAATTTTAAGTTAATCATCTCTTTAAAAATTTTATCTTCAAAAGTAGTACCATTCTACTCATCTAGAGCAAATAATCCTGGAGTCCAAATCAGATAGGCTTTAGCAAACATCACTATGAACAAGAATATACAGAAGAACTGTACAAAAAGATCTTCATGACCCAGATAATCACAATGGTGTGCTCACTCACCTAGAGCCAGACATACTGGAATGTGAAGTCAACTGATGTAAATGCCTTAGGAAGCATCACAACCAACAAAGCTAGTGGAGGTGATGGAATTCGAATTGAGCTATTTCAAATCCTAAAAGATGATGCTGTCAAAGTGCTGCACTCAATATGCCAGCAAATTTTGAAAACTCAGCAGTGGCCACAGGACTGGAAAATATCAGTTTTCATTTCAATCCCAATGAAAGGCAATGCCAAAGAATGCTCAAATTACCACACAATTGCACTCATCTCACATGCTCGCAAAGTAATGGACAAAATTCTCCAAGCCAGGCTTAAGCAATACGTGAACCATGAAATTCCAGATGTTAAGTGCAGGTTGTAGAAAAGGTAGAGGAACCAGAGATCAAATTGCCATCATTCGCTGGATCATGGAAAAAGCAAGAGAGTTCCAGAAAAACATCTATTTCTGCTTTACTGACTATGCCAAAGCCTTTGACTGTGTGGATCAGAATAAACTGTTGTAGGAAATGCCGAAAGAGATGGGAACACCAGAACACCTGACTCACCTCTTGAGAAATCTGTATGCAGGTCAGGAAGTAACAGTTAGAACTGGACATGGAACAACAGACTAGTTCCAAGTAGGAAAAGGAGTGCGTCAAGGCTGTATATTTTCACCCTGCTTATTTAACTTGTATGCAGAGTACATCATGAGAAATGCTGGCCTGTATGAAGCACAAGCTGGAATCAAGATTGCTGGGAGAAATATCAATAACCTCAGATATGCAGATGACACCGCCCTAATGGCAGAAAGTGAAGAAGAACTAAAGCGCCCCTTGATGAATGTGAAAGAGGAGAGTGAAATGGTTGTCTTAAAGCTCAACATTCAGAAAACAAAGATCATGGCCTCTGGTCCCATCACCTCATGGCAAATATATGGAGAAACAGTGGAAAGAGTAGCAGACTTTATTTTTGGGGGGCTCCAAAATCACTGCAGATGGTGACTGCAGCCATGAAATTAAAAGATGCTTTACTCCTTTGAAGAAAAGTTATGACCAACATGGACAGCATATTAAAAAGGAGAGACATTACTTTGCCAACAAAGGTCTGTCTAGTCAAAACTATGTTTTTTCTAGTAGTCATGTATGGATGTGAGATTTGAACTATAAAGAAAGCTCAGCACCAAAGAGTTAATGCATTTACGCTGTGGTGTTAGAGAAGGCTCTTGAGAGTCTCCTGAACTGCAAGGAGATCCAACCAGTGCATCCTAAAGGAAATCAGTCCTAAATATTCATTGGAAGGACTGATGCTTGAAGCTGAAACTCCAATACTTTGGCCTCATGATGCAAAGATGTGACAAAAGTCCCTGATGCTGTGAAAGATTGAAGGCAGGAGGAGAAGGGGATGACAGAGGATGAGATGGTTGGATGGCATCACCAACTCAATGGACATGAGTTTCTGTAATCTCTGGGAGTTGGTGATGGGGATGGAGGCCTCATGTGCTGCAATCTATATGGTCGCAAAGAGTCGAACATGAGTGAACCACTGAACTGAACTGAACACCCTAGCAAAGTAATGCTCAAAATTCTCCAAGTGTGTCTTCAGCAGTACATGAACCAAGAAATTCCAGATATTCAAGCTGGATTTAGAAAAGGCAGAAAAACCATAGATCAATTGCCAACGTCCTTTGAATCATAGAAAAATCAAGAGAGTTCCAGAAAAACATCTACTTCTGCTTTTTTTGATTGTGTCAAAGCTTTTGACTGTGTGGATCACAACAAACTGTGGAAAATTCTGAAAGAGATAGGAATACTAGACCACCTTACCTGCCTCCTGAGAAATCTGTATGTAGGTCAAGAAGCAATGGTGAGAAACAGACATTGAACAATGGGCTGGTTCCAAATTGGAAAATTAGTACCTCAAGTCTGTATATTGTCACCCTGCTTATTTAAATTATATGCAGAGTTCATCCTAAGATATGTAGGACTGGATGAAGCACAAGCTGGAATCAAAATTGCTGGGAGAAATGTCAATAGCCTCAGATATGCATATGACACCACCCTTAGGGCATAAAGCTAAGAGAAACTGAAGAGCCTCTTGATGAAAGAGAAAGAGAGAGTGAAAAAGCTGGCTTAAAACTCAACTTTCAAAAAACGAAGATAATGGCATCCCATCCCATCACTTCACGGCAAATAGATGGGGAACTAATGGAAACAGTGACAGACTTTATTTTTTGCGACTCCATAATCACTGCAGATGGTGACGGCAGCCATGAAATTAAGATGCTTGCTCCTTGGAAGAAAAGCTATGACCAAGCTAGACAGCATATTAAAAAGCAGAAACATTACTTTGCTGACAAAAGTCCATCTAGTCAAAGCTCTGCTTTTCCAGTAGTTATGTATGGATGCTAGATTGGGACCAGAAAGAAAGCTGAGACCTGAAGAATTGATGTTTTTGAACTGTGGTGTTGGATAAGACTCTTTAGAGTCCAGCAAACCATTCAACCCTAAAGGAAATCAGTCCTGAATAGTCATTAGAAGGAGTGATGCTGTAGCTGAAGTTCTAATACTTTGACTACCTGATGTGAAGAGTTGACCCATTGAAGAAGACCCTGATGCAGGGAAAGATTGAAGGCAGGAGGAGAAGGGGACGACAGAGGATGATATGGTTGGATGGCATCACCAACTCAGTGGATATGAGTTTGAGCAAGCTCCAGCTATTGGTGCTGGACAGCAACGCCTGGTGTGCTACAGTCCAGGGGGTCACAAAGAATCAGACATGACTGAGTGACTAAACTGAAATGAAGATTTCAACATGTGAGTTATGGAGGGAGAAATTGAGCCCATAATTTTTCCCTTCCACACTTTTTATATCACAGGCAGATTCTATGAAATAGGACCCATTGTAGTTTCATAATCTTTATGTAATTATATGAAGTCATTCTCATATACATGATTAGGAAATTTATTGTAAATTTTACTCTAAAATGTAATTAAGTTTATGTATATGTTAATTGTTCAACGAAAGCTACAAAATATCTAGATTGAGTTGTTAACAAAGGGTAGAAGTGATGAAGGCCTTTTAACAATATATAGTAGTCATTGTGATTGCCAGTTTATTCATTGTGACCCTAATAATTTTGCTTGGAGCAGTAAATTCAGTTTCTAAGGTTACAAGAAGCAGAAATGGATGTTTTCCACTTGATTCTAGGTAATTATTTTGTTTCCTTTACAGATAGAAGGAGGAAACAGCTGCTTCTGGGACTTAAAAAAGAATGTAGCTTACAATTATTAAGATGAAATGTCAAAATTACGTTTATTGACATTGAATGGTGAGAGCACTATAATCATAGCACAATCAAGTTAGTAGAGCAGTGTTCCTAAATTCTAACTAGGTTGTGAATGAAATTGTTTTAATTACAATAATTTAAAAGTTTCTTAAACCTTCACATTGCTCATTATCTTTCAGAAAATTGTAATTATTTTGTGGTGCTGACAAATACCCTTTGGAATAGAAGGCCCCCAGCATTTTCATAGATACTTAAATGTAAAAATTGCTGCATAGTTGTTCATATGAATAGCTTTTATCACAGACAGTGTTCAGGTATGAAGATACAGTGATAGATCATTTCTAGGTAGAATCAAGTTTAGAAGCTTGGTCCAATTACTGCAAGAAATTCCAGTAATAAAATACTATATATATATACACACACACACACATATATATATACATATATATATTTACTGAAATTGGCAACGCAGAAGGAAAGGTCGGCAGTTCTGGCATATGTTTGAGCATGAAAAGTGAGCTTATTAATTTGGCTTATTATACACAAAAATCACAAATAGGTCATTTCTGGTATACGTGCTGCTTTTTATCCAAGGCAAAATATTGAATTCAGAAAAAGTCATACAAGAATACACAAAGCTGTTATTTTCAAGTAAGTTTGAATGTATCAGAAACAATTATTTTTGAATTTATTTTAGGAATTAAATCACATATATAATTCAAGTATAATACATATACAATATAATTCATTTAGCAGAATGTATAATTCATTGTAAGGCTTCCCAGTGGGTGCTACTGCTAAAGAACTCACCTGTCAATGCAGGAGACCAAAGAGACACAGGTTCAGTCCTTGGGTTGGGAAGATCCTCTGGAGAAGGGCATGGAAACCCACTCAACTATTCTTGCCTGGAGAATCTCATGGAGAGAGAAGGCTGATGGGCTACAGTCCATGGGGTTACAAAGAGTCAGACATGACTGAACTTAGCACAGCACAGAATATTTAATTGTGCTTTGTATATTCACTGAGTTGTATAATCATCACCATAATAAATTTTAGAATATTTTAATTACAATAAAAGGAAACACTCTTGCAATTAGCTGTGACCCTCCACCCAAACCCAAATCCTAGGGAACTACCAATCTACTCTGTCTTCATTGGCTTTTCAGTGTGAACATTGCATATAATTGACATAATACAACATATGGCCTTTTGCAACTGAGCTACTGACTCCTTTCACTTAGCATAATGTTTCAGTGTTCATTCAAATTCTTCCATGTATCAATATTACATTCCCTTAAGTTAACAAATAATGTGGTGTTCCTAAGATGGCAGAGGAATAGGACGGGGAGACCACTTTCTTTCCCACAAATTCATCAAAAGATCATTTGAATGCTGAGCAACTTCCACAAAACAACTTTTGAATGTTGGTGGAGGACACCAGGCAACCAGAAAGGCAACCCATTCTCTTCAAAAAGAAGTAGGACAGAATATAAAACACAAAAAGAGAGACAAAACAGTTAGGGAGGGAGACCCATCCTCGGGAGGGAGTCATGGAGGAGAAATTTCCAAACACTAGAAAACCCTTTCACTGGTGGGTCTGTGGGGGAGTTTTTGGAATCTCAGAGGGCAGTATAACTGGGAGGGGAGAAAACACACACACCACAGAATACGCACCCAACCACAACTCGCAGTGGAGAAATAGCCCATACATGTTCACCACCAGTGAGCAGGGGCTGAACAGGGAGGTGCCAGCTGCATTGCTTAGGGTAAGGACCAGGACTGAATGCCCAGAGGACAATCTGAGGGAGCTAACATGAGATAGCAACCCAAACTGTGGGATAGCCAGAGAGAGAGAAAAATAAAAAAGTGAGAGAGAACTTTCCCAGGAAAAGCTTTAACCTAAGGCATAGCCTGGCCTGCTCACAAAACAAAGGATGGAGTGAATACCAGAGCAGAGTGAGCAGGCTGGGGCCGGCCCATCCCCCCACCAGAGGTAGAGAGGCAGGCTGGCCACAGCCAGAGCCGGAAGGCAAGGGGCAATTGCGGCCCCAGAGACAGCATTGTGCACCAAATTGTGAGCAGGCTCCCAGTTGCTAACCAAGTCTTCTTGGGATCCTGTCGGTTGACATCTGCCAGGAGGGTCGCAGCCTGAGATCAGTTCCCCAGAGGCGATACATGGCACACCCGAGATGGTGCTTTTGCAGCACACCCAGGAAACCAAGCAGCTGGGACCAGGGAGGTGATTAAATGCACCGCACACCTGGGATAGTGTCCTCACCAAGCACCTGGTCGCCTGAGATGCTTGGACCTGGGAAGGGCACAAAATGCAGGCCCAACCGAGTCTGTACCTTTGTGGAGTACCCAAGAACCTGAACCTGAGCAGCTTAGACCTGGGAAGTGCACAAAACCCAGGGCCTGCTTTGGGAAGTCCCCCACAGAGCAACCAGGAGCCTCAGCAGTGTAGACTGAGAAAGCACAGGTACGTCAGCTGGGGCAAACCTAGTGTGGTCCAGATACTGCAAATACTTCCCACACATGCCAGTGATATTTGTTTTCAGTGTTCCTCCCTCCCCACAGCACAATTGAACAAGTGAGCCTGAATGAGTGACCACCTTCACCCCCTTGTGTGAGGGTGGAAATTAGGCACTGAAGAGACTTGCAAACAGAGGAAGCCAAAGAAGAGAGAACTGCTTTGGAAGTGACAGGTGCAACAGATTAAAACCCTGTAGTTAGCATTGACTACATTGGAAGGGGCCTATAGACCTTGAGAAGTATAAGCTGGAATAAGGAACTATCCAAAACTAGACTGACCCCACACTACCCTCAACAGCTCCAGAAAAATTCCTAA
Source organism: Oryx dammah (assembly GCF_014754425.2). NCBI lineage: Eukaryota > Metazoa > Chordata > Mammalia > Artiodactyla > Bovidae > Oryx > Oryx dammah. The sequence continues at coordinate 19,247,424 of NW_024070204.1, forward strand.
ATATATTTTACTATTATCATTTTAAAAAATTTTAAGTTCTTTACTACTTTAATATTCATTTCTATAACCTAATATTACCTTGCAAAAAAGACCCTATTTTAAAAGCAAATTTCATATATATTTTCATAATTTTTGTGGTTTTTTAAAATATTGTATTTTTTAGTCTAACGTCTAGATTTTTAATCTTTGTTTTGTGGTATTTGTTATCAATTTTTTACTTTTAAGAATCTAATATTCAGTACCCATTTTTACTTAGGAGTGTGATTACTAGCTTGATTTCTCTCTTCCCTTTTGACTCTTCTTTTTCTCCCCCAGGTCAACTCTATCACCTCCCTCCTCCTTCTCTTCTCTACTTAACTCTGTGCACCTCTTTTGGTGTTCCAGGCTATGGAGAACACTTAGGGAACTGATTACTGGCTAGATTGCTTTCTTCCCTTTGATTCCCCCTCTTTTCCTCCTGGTCATCTCTATCTCCATCCTCCCTCTTCTCTTCTCTTTGTAACTCTGTGAACCTCTCTGAGTGTTCCAGACTGTGGAGAGCACATAAGGAATTGATTATTGGCTAGACTGCTCTCTCCCCTTTTGATTCTGCCTCTTCTCCTCCTGGTTACCTCCATCTTCCTCCTCCCTCTTCTCAGTGTAACTCTGTGAACCTCTCTGGGTGTCTGTCACTGTGAAGAATCTTTTCACCATTAACCAAGATGTTTTATCATCAGTGTTTTATGGATGGAGAAGTCTTGAGGCTGCTGTAAGAATAAGACTGAAAGCCAGAGGCAGGAGGCTTAAATCCAAAACTTGAGAACACAAGAAAACTGACTCCCGGGAACATTAATCGACCAGAGCTTATCCAAAAGCCTCCACACCTACACTGAAACCAGACTCCACCCAAGAGCCAACAAGTTTCGTAGCAAGACATACCAAGCTAATTCTCCAACAAAGCAGGAACATGACCCTGAGCATTATACAGGTGGCCAAAAGTCACACCAAACCCATAGATACCTCAAAACTCACTACTGGGCACTTCATTGCACTCCAGAGAGAAGAGATCCAGCTCCACCCACCAGAACACCTACGCAAGCTTCCCTAACCAGGAAACCTAGACAAGCCACTCATCCAACCCCATCCACAGGGAGGAACCTCCACAATAAAGAGGAACCACAAACTTCCAGCATACAGAAGGGCCGCCCCAAACTCAGCAATATAAACAAGATGAAAAGGCAGAGAAATATTCAGCAGATAAAAGAACATGATAAATATCCGCCAAACCAAACAAAAGAGGAGATAAGGAGTCTGCCTGAAAAAGAATTCAGAGTAATGATAGTAAAAATGATCCAAAATCTTGAAAAAAAAAAATGGAGTTACAGGTAAATAGACTGGAGACAAGGATTGAGAAGATGCAAGAAATGTTTAACAAGGACCTAGAAGAAACAAAAAAGAGTCAGTCAATAATGAATAATGCAATAATTGAGATCAAAAGCACTCTGGAGAGAACCAACAGTAGAATAACTTAGGCAGAAGATAGGATAAGTGAGGTGGGAGATAGAATAATGGAAATAAATGAAGCAGAGAGAAGAAAAAATAAAAGAAATGACAGCTTCAGAGAAATCTGGGACAATGTTAAACACCCCAGCATTCGAATTATAGGAGTCCCAGGTGAAGAAGACAAATAGAAAAGCCATGAGAAAATACTTGAGGAGATAATAGTAGAAAACTTCCTTAAAATAGGGAAGGAAATAGCCACCGAACTCCAATAAACCCAGAGAGTCCCAAACAGGATAAAGCCAAAGCAAAACACCCCAAGACACATATAAATCAAATTAACGAAAATCAACCACAAAGAGCAAATATTAAAGGCAGCAAGGGAAAAGCAACAAATAACACACAAGGGGATTCCCATAAGGATAATATCTGATCTTTCAGTAGAAAATGTTCAGGTTAGAAGGGAATGACAGGATATACTTAAAATGATGAAAGAAAATAACCTACAACCCAGATGACTATATCCAGCAAGGATCTCATTCAAATATGAAGGAGAAATCAAAAGCTTTGCAGACAAGCAAAAGCTGAGACAATTCAGCACCACCAAACCAGCTCTTCAACAAATACTTTAAGGTTCTTCTCTAGACAGAAAACACAAAAAAGGTTTATAAACTCAAACCCAAAACAACAAAGTAAATGGCAATGGGATCATACTCATCAATAATTACCTTAAATGTAAATGGATTTAATGCCCCAACCAAAAGACAAAGACTGGCTGAATGGATACAAAAACCAGACCCCTATCTATGCTGTCTACTGGAGACCCACCTCAAAACAAAGGATATATACAGACTGAAAGTGAAGGGGTGGAAAAAGATATTTTATGCAAATAGAGACCAAAAGACAGCAGGAGTAGCAATACTCATATAAGATAAAGTAGGCTTTGAAATAAAGGCTGTGAAAAGACAAAGAAGGACACTACATAATGATCAAAGGGTCAATCCAAGAAGAAGATATAACAATTATATATGCACCCAACATAGGATCAGTGCAATATGTAAGGCAAATGCTAACAAGTATGAAAGGGGAAATTAACAGTAACACAATAATAGTTTGAGACTTTAATACCCAACTCACAACTATGGATAGATCAACTAAACAGAAAATTAGCAAGGAAACACAAACTTTAAATGATACAATGGACCAATTAGACCTAATTGATATCTATAGGACATTTCACCCCAAAACAATGAATTTCACCTTTTACTCAAGGGCACATGGAACCTTCTCCAGGATAGATCACATCCGGGGCCATAAATCTGGCCTTGGTAATTAAAAAAAAAAAAAAAATTCGAAATCATTTCAAGCATCTTTCCTGATCACAATGTGGTAAGACTAAATGTCAACTACAGGGAAAAAAACTACTAAAAATACAAACATATTGAGGCTAAACAACATACTTCTGAATAATCAACAAATCACAGAAGAAATCAAAAAAGAAATAAAGATATGCATAGAAACGAATGAAAATGAAAACTCAACAACCCAAAACCTATAGGATTCAGTAAAAGCAGTGCTAAGAGGGAGGTTCTTAGCAATACAAGCTTACCTCAAGAAACAAGAGAAAAATCAAATAAATAACCTAACTCTACACCTAAATCAACTAGAAAAAGAAGAAATGAAGAACACCCAGGTTAGTAGAAAGAAAGAAAGAAATAAAAATTAGGGCAGAAATAAGTGAAAAAGAAAGGAGACTATAGCAAAAATCAACAAAAGTAAAACTTGGTTTTTTGAGAAGATAAATAGACAAACCATTAGTCAGACTCATCAAAAAAAAAAAAAAAAAGGGGGAGAAGAATCAAAGCAACCAAATTAGAAATGAAAATGTAGAACTCACAACAGACAACACAAAAATACAAAGGATCATAAAGAGACTACTATCAGCAAGTATATGCCAATAAAATGGACAACTTGGAAGAAATGGACAATTCTTAGAAAAGTATAACTTTCCAAAACTGAACCAGGAAGAAATAGAAAATCTTAACATACCCATCACAAGCATGGAAATTGAAGCTGTAATCAGAAATGTTTCAACAAACAAAACCCCAGGAATAATTGGCTTCACAGGTGAATTCTACCAAAAATTTAGAGAAGAGCTAACACCTATCCTAGTCAAACTCCTCCAGAAAATTGCAGAGAAAGGTAAACTTCCAAACTCATTCTATGAGGCCATCATCACCCTAATACCAAAACCAGACAAAGATGCCACAAAAAAAAAAAAAGAAAACTACAGGCCAATATCAGTGATGAACATAGATGAGAAAATCCTTAACAAAATTATTGCAAACAGAATCCAACAACATATTCAAAAGATCATATATCATGACCAAGTGGCCTTTATCCAAGGGATGCAAAGATTCTTCAATATTTGCAAATCAATCGATGTGATACACCACATTAACAAATTGAAAGATAAAAATTATATGATTATCTCAATAGATGCAGAGAAAGCCTTTGAAAAAATTCAACATCCATTTATGATAAAAAAAAAAAACCCTCCAGAAAGCAGGCATAGAAGGAACATACCTCAACATAATAAAAGCCATATATGATAAACCCAAAACAAGCATTATCATCAATGGTGAAAAATTGAAAGCATTTCCCCTAAAGTCAGGAACAAGACAAGGATGCCCACTCTCAGCACTACTATTCAACATAGTTTTGGAAGTTTTAGCCATGGCAATCAGAGAAGAAAAAAAGGAATCCAGATTGGAAAAGAAGAAGTAAAACTCTCACTGTTTGCAGATGACATCATCCTCTGTATAGAAAACTCTAAAGACATCACCAGAATATTACTAGAGCTAATCAATGAATATAGTAAAGTTTCAGGATATAAAATTAGCACACAGAAATCCCTTGCATTCCTATACATTAACAATGAGAAAACAGAGAAATTAAGGAAACAATTTAATTCACCATTGCAACAAAAAGAATAAAATGCTTAGGAATAAATCTACCTAAAGAAACAAAAGACCTATATATAAAAAACTATAAAACACTGATGAAAGAAATAAAAAATGACACAAATAGATGTAGAAACATAACATGTTCATGGATTGGAAAAATCAATATAGTGAAAATGAGTATACTACCCAAAGCAATCTATAGATTCAATGCATTCCTTATCAAGCTACCAATGACATTTTTCAGAGAACTAGAACAAATAATTCGGAGAAGGCAATGGCACCCAACTCCAGTACTCTTGCCTGGAAAATCCCATGGATGGAGGAGCCTGATAGGCTGCAGTCCATGGGGTCGCTAAGAATCGGACACGACTGAATGACTTCACTTTGACTTTTCATTTTCATGCATTGGAGAAGGAAATGGCAACCCACTCCAGTGTTCTTGCCTGGAGAATCCCAGGGATGGTGGAGCTTGGTGGGCTGCCATCTATGGGGTCGCACAGAGTTGGACATGACTGAAGCGACTTAGCAGAACAAATAATTTCACAATTTGTATGGAAATACAAAAAACCTCGAATAGCCAAAGCAATCTTGAGAAAGAAGAATGGAACTGGAGGAATCAACCTGCCTGACTTCAGAATATACTACAAAGCCACAGTCATCAAGACAGTATGGTACTGGCACAAACACAGAAATATAGATCAATGGAACAAAATAGAAAGCCCAGAGATGAATCCATGGACCAATGGACTTCTTATCTTTGACAAAGGAGGCAGGAATATACAATGGAGAAAATACTATCTCTTTAACAAGTGGTGATGGGAAAACTGGCCAACCACTTGTAAAAGAATGAATCTACAACACTTTCTAACATCATACACAATAATAAACTTGAACTGGATTAAAGATCTAAATGTAAGACCAGAAACTATAAAACTCCTAGAGGAAAACATAGGCAAAACACTCTCTGACATAAAACATAGCAGGATCCTCTATGACCCAGCACCCAGAGTAATGGAAATGAAAGCAAAAATAAACAAATGGGACCTAATTAACCTTAAGAGCTTTTGCACAATGAAGGAAACTATATGCAAGGTGAAAAGACAGCCTTCAGAATGGGAGAAAATAATAGCAAACAAAGAAACTGACAAAGAATTAATCTCAAAAATATATAAGTAGCTCCTGTAGCTCATTCCAGAAAAATAAACGACCCAATCAAAAAAGTGGGCCAAAGAACTAAACAGACATTTCTCCGAAAAAGACATACAGATGGCTAAGAAACACATAAAAAGATGCTCAATATCACTCATTATCAGAGAAATGCAAATCAAAACCACAATGAGGTACCATCTCACGCTGGTCAGAATGGCTGCTATCAAAGTCTACAAACAGTAAATGCTGGAGAGGGTGTGGAGCAAAGGGAACCATCTTACACTGTTGGTGGAAATGCAAATTAGTAGAGCCACTATGGAAAACAGTGTGGAGATTCCTTAAAAAAACTGGAAACGGAGCTGTCATAGAACCCAGCAATCCCACTTCTGGGTATACACACCGAGGAAACCAGAATTGAAAGAGTCACGTGTACCCCAGTGTTCACCACAGCAGTGTTTATAATAGCCAGGACATGGAAGCAACTTAGATGTCCATCAGCAGACAAATGGATAAGAAAGCCATGGTACATATACACAATAGAATATTACTTAGCTATTAAAAAGAACACATTTGAATCAGTTCTAATCTGGTGGATGAAACTGGAACTTATTATACAGAGTGAAGTCAGTCAGAAAGAAAAACAGCAATACAGTATATTAACACATATATGTGGAATTTAGAAAGATGGTAACAATGACCCTATATGCGAGAAAGCAAAAGAGACACAGATGTAAAGAACAGACTTTTGGACTCTGTGGGAGGAGAGGATGGGATGATTTGAGGGAATAACATTGAAACATGTATATTCAGTTCAGTTCAGTTGCTCAGTCGTGTCCGACTCTTTGCGACCCCATGAATCGCAGCGTGCCAGGCCTCCCTGTTCATCACCAACTCCTGGAGTTCACTCAGACTCACATCCATTGAGTCAGTGATGGTATCCAGCCATCTCATCCTCTGTCATCCCCTTCTCCTCCTGCCCCCAATCCCTCCCAGCATCAGAGTCTTTTCCAATGAGTCAACTCTTCGCATGAGGTGGCCAAAGTACTGGAGATTCAGCCTCAGCATCATTCCCTCCAAAGAAACCCAAGGACTGATCTCCTTCAGAATGGACTGGTTGGATCTCCTTGCAGTCCAAGGGACTCTCAAGAGTCTTCCCCAACACCACAGTTCAAAAGCATCAATTCTTTGGTGCTCAGCTTTCTCCCCAGTCCAACTCTCACATCTATACTTGACCACTGGAAAAACCATAGCCTTGACTAGACGGACCTTTGTTGGCAAAGCAATGTCTCTGCTTTTGAATGTGCTATCTAGGTTAGTCATAACTTTTCTTCCAAGGAGTAAGCGTCTTTTAATTTCATGGCTGCAGTCACCATCTGCAGTGATTTTACCATATATGAAATCGATCATCAGTCCAGGTTTGATGTATGAGACAGGGTGCTCAGGGCCAATGCACTAGGATGACCCTGAGGGATGGGATGGGGAGGGAGGAGGGAGGGGAGTTCAGAATGGAAAACACATGTACACCCGTGGCTGATTTATATCAGTATATGCAAAAAACCCATTAAAATATTTTAAAGAATTTAGCCTCTAATTAAAATATTTTAAAAAAGACTTAAGCACAGGAATTTTTGAGGGAAACAGAATTCAGCCAATAATAGCACCCTAAAGAAAAACAAAGCAGGGTGATGAGATATCAGTAGATGAGGCACTGTTGTAGACAAAATGGTCAGGGAAAATATTTTTGAGGAAGTTAAATTTGAATAGAAGTTTGCTTTTTAAAAACAATTTTTATTGGAGTATAGTTGACTTACAATGTTGTGTTAGTTTTAGGTAAACAGCAAAAGTGAATCAGTTATACGTATATATGCATGCATGTATGCTGAGTCATTTTAGTTGTGTCCAACTCTTTGTGACCCTATGGACTGTAGGCCGCCAGTCTCCTATGTGCACGGAATTCTCTAGGCTTAATACTGGAGTGGGTTGCCATGCCCTTCTCTAGTTACATATACATATATCCTGTTTTTCAGATTTTTTTCCATTATAGGTCATTACAGAGTGTTGAGTAGAGTTCCTTGTGCTATGCAGTAGGTTCTTACTAGTTATCTATTTTGCATATAGTAGTGTGTATATGTTAATCCCAAGCTCCTAATTTATCCCTTTCCCCATTCCCCACTGCTAACCATAAGTTTATTTTCTACATCTGTGACTCTGTTTCTGTTTTGTAAAAAAGTTCCTTTGTACCGTTTTTTAGATTTCCCATAGAAATAATATCTTATGACATTTGTCTTTCTCTGCCTGACAGGTTTTCTTTTAAATAATGATAAGTCTCCTGAGAGCTGAGACCTTTTGAGATATTCTAGATAGAGTGATATAAGGAAAGACTTAGGCTTGGAAATATGTGAGTAGAAAGTAGAGGAACTTGATCTAGGGGGATTCAGAAGAGAGGCTTTGGGGTATTTTTGGAAGCAATAGAAATTAAAGTCCTAAGCATGCACTTAGCATGACATTAGAATTGTAGGATTAATCTTCAGATGATTAAGCTGAGAGAACCTCTTTTGAAGGTTACAAGAAATGGAAAGAACAATGAACAATGTCTCTTGGGAAGAATAATCTAAGCTCGGTATGTACAGGAAACAAGAACTGAGCAAACTGGAGGCCAGGGGTGATACAGGAAACTATTATGAGGGTCCTGATGTTGGTCATAAAGACTTGCTTTCAATAGCAGTTGGAGGAAGAAAAATTCAAAATTAGAGATGATTTCAAAAAAAAGAATGGACTCAGTCACAATTGACGTTCAAACCTCATAGTTATATGAAAGAAGTAGTACTCATCAAACTCCCAGGTAATGGTAACCTAGTGTTGAATGAAGCCCATGGCTGTAATTCATCTGTTGCCACAGTTAAAATGCAGAAAATGCAGCCACACTTGGATAGGAAATGCTGAATAGGACTCCAGTCTCAGGGGATACCAGTTTCTCAGCCATGCCAATGATTGGAATTTTCAGTGGTGCTTTGTCTCTCAGGCAAATCCACACTAGACCATTGGATATGGTCTGAATTTGTGTCCCCTCCACAAAACCCACATGTCCAAGTCTTAACCTCCAGTATCTCAGAATATGACTATATTTGGAGATAAAGATTTAAGTGAATCTTGAAGATAAAATTAGGTTTTGGGTGGGCCCTGGTCCAATGGGATTGGTGTCCTGTAGAGAAAATTAGGGCACACACACACACAGAGGGAAGACCATGTGAAGACACAGGGAAAAGACAGCCATCTACAAGCCAAGGAGAGAGGCCTCAGAAGAAACCAACCTTGCTGACACCTTAGTCTTAGACTCGCAGCCTCCAGAACTGGGAGACAATAAATGTCTATTGTTTAAATGACCCAAAAATGATGGCCAGCTTCCTTGGAAGATATAATATATCCCACAGGATTAGAAGAACAGACAAAAGAGCCCAGGACAGCTCAAAAAACTTGTCGTTTTTTTCAATATTTATCTACGTATTTGGCTGAAACTGGACTTTGTTATGGTATTTGGGCTCTTAGTTGTGGCATGTGGGATTTAGTTCCCTGACCAGATTGAACTCAGGACTCCTGTATCAGGAGCGGGTAGTTTCTGCCACTGGACCACCAGGGAAGTCCCTAACGAGATGTGCAATTGGCATTTGTGAGCCTTTCTTTTATGGAACTGTCAGTGTCCATGTCTTTTTATCCCACATTTCAAAAGTCAGGAAAGAGAAGAATCCAAATGGCCCATTCCGAGATGAAGGTCTACTCAGTCTAACACGTGTGTCAAGAGATGGCACCTTAAGGACAAAATGGTCATGTGATGTCCATCGACGTTTCTTCCTCTTGATCTCAGGGATCAAGGAGTCAGTGTAAGCAGAGCCACCACCTCAGTCATGGCTCAGTGCTCTGGATAAAGGTATCTCGTTAGTGGTTGATCTAGAATCATCCATTTTATAGTTAGCATTGTATATGTTTTTCTCTTTGTAAGTCACAACCAGCAAATAGAATGGTTCTCTTTATGGACTTGTGGACACAGCTGGGGCAGGAAAGGGTGGGATGAATTGAGACTGTAGCATTGAAATATATATATACACACATATGCATATATATATATATACATGCATACATATATATATTTATTATTGTATGTAAAATAGAAGTAGAAATCTGCTGTATAGCACAGGGAGCTCTGCTCGGTACTCTGTGATGACTTAGAGGGGTGGGATGTGGGGTAGGTAGGATGGAGGTTGGAAGGAGATGGAATATGTGTATATGTATAGCTGATTCACCTTGTTGTATGTTGTTGTTGGCAAAAACCAACACAACATTGTAAAGCAATTATCCTATGATTTTTTTTTTTTTAAAGATGGTTCTCTTAAAAAAAAATGTTGCATTGAGTGGAATTACCATATGGTGTTTTTTTATTCATCGGTTGCTGGGGATTTGGTTTGTTTACATTTTTTGGATATTCTGAACAAGACTTCTATAAATTTTGTGTCAGTTCGGTTGCTCAGTTGTGTCCGACTCTTTGACACCCCGTGGACTGCAGCACGACAGGCTTCCCTGTTCATCAGCAACTCCTGAAGCTTGCTGAAACTCATGTCCATTGAGTTGGTGATACCATCCAACCATCTCATCCTCTGTTGTCCCCTTCTCCTCCTGCCTTCAATCTTTGCCAGCATCAGAATCTTTTCCAATGAGTCAGTTCTTCACATCAGGTAGCCAAAATATTGGAGCTTCAGCATCAGTCTTTCCAATGTATATTCAGGATGTATTTCATTTAGTATTGACTGGATTGATCTCATTGCAGTCCAAGGGACTCTCAAGCATCTACTCCAAAACCACAGTTCAAAAGCATCACTTATTTGGTGCTCAGCTTTTTTGATGGTCCAGGTCTCACATCCACACATGACTACTGGAAAAACATAGCTTTGACTAGATGGACCTTTGTTGGCAAAGTAATGTTTCTGCTTTTTAATATGCTGTCTAGGTTGGTCATAGTGTTTTTCTAAGGAGCATGTGTCTTTTAATTTCATGGCTACAGTCACCAAATGCAGTGATTTTGGAGCCCAGGAAAATAAAGTTGGTCCCTGTTTTCATTGTTCCCCCATCTATTTTCCATGAACTGATGGGACTGGATGTCATGATCTTCATTTTTTGAATGTTTTGTTTAAATCACTTTTTTTTTTCACTCTCCTCTTTCACTTTCATCAGGAGGCTCTTCAGTTCCTCTTAGCTTTATGCTATAAGGGTTTTGTCATCTATATATCTGAGGTTATTGATATTCCCCCTGGCAATCTTGATTCCAGCTTGTGTTTCATATAGTCCAGCATTTTGCATGATGTACTCTGCATATTAAATAAACAGGGTGACAATATGCCAGCCTTGACATACTCCTTTACCAATTTGGAGCCAGTCTACTGTTCCACGTCTGGTTCTAACTGTTGCTTCTTGACCTGCATTCAGATTTCTCAGGAGGCAGGTCAAATGGTGTGGTATTCCTATCTCATGAAGAATTTTCCACAGTGTTGTGGCCCACATAGTCAGAGGCTTTGGCGTAGTCAGTAAAAGAAGAGTAGATGTTTTTCTGGAACTCTATTGTTTTTCAATAATCCAATGGAAGCTGGAAATTTGATCTCTGGTTCCTCTACAATTTCTAAATCCAGCTTGAACATCTGGAAGTTCTTGGCTCATGTACTGCTGAAACCTCATGTGGAGAAAATTGAGCTTTACTTTGCTTGTGTGTGTGATGAGTACAGTTGTGCGGTAATCAGAACATGCTTTGGCATTGCCTTTCTTTGGGATTGGAATGAAAACTGACCTTTCCCAGTTCTGTGACCACTGCTGAGGTTTCCAAATTTGCTGCTATATTGAGTGCAGTACTTTAACAAAGTTAGTAAAGCTTGTGTCAATTCAGTTCAGTCGCTCAGTCCTGTCTGACTCTTTGCAACCCCGTGAATTGCAGCACGCCAGGCCTCCCTGTCCATCACCACCTCCCGGAGTTCACCCAAACATACGTCCATCAAGTCAGTGATGCCATCCAGCCATCTCATTCTCTGTCATCCCCTTTTCCCTCCCAGCATTAGGGTCTTTTCCAATGAGTCAACTCTTCGCATGAGGTGGCCAAAGTACTGGAGGCTTCAGCTTTAGCATCATTCCTTCCAAAGAACACCCAGGACTGATCTCCTTTAGAATGGACTGGTTGAATCTCCTAGCAGTCCACGGGACTCTCAAGAGTTTTCTCCAAGACCACAGTTCAAAAGCATCAATTCTTTGGTGATCAGCTTTCTTCACAGTCCAGCTCTCACATCCATACATGACCACAGGAAAAACCATAGCCTTGACTAGATGGACCTTTGTTGGCAAAGTAATGTCTCTGCTTTTGAATATACTATCTAGGTTGGTCATAACTTTCCTTCCAAGGAGTAAGTGTCTTTTATTTCATGGCTGCAGTCACCATCTGCAGGGATTTTGGAGCCCAGAAAAATAAAGTCTGACACTGTTTCCACTGTTTCCCCATCAATTTCCCATGAAGTGATGGGACCGGATGCCATGATCTTAGTTTTCTGAATGTTGAGCTTTAAGCCAACTTTTTCACTTTCCTCTTTGACTTTCATCAAGAGACTTTTTAGTTCCTCTTGACTTTCTGCCATAAGCGTGTTTTCATCTGCATGTCTGAGGTTATTGATATTTCTCCCAGCAATCTTGATTCCAGCTTGTGCTTCTTCCATCCCAGCGTTTCTCATGATGTACTCTGCATATAAGTTAAATAAGCAGAATGACAATATACAACCTTGACATACTCCTTTTCCTATTTGGAACCAGTCTGTTTTTCCATGTCCAGCTCTAACTGTTGCTTGCTGACCTGCATAGAGGTTTCTCAAGAGGCAGGTCAGGTGGTCTGGTATTCCCATCTCTTTCAGAATTTTCCACAGTTTATTGTGATCCACACAGTCAAAGGCTTTGGCATACATGTTTTATTTCTCCGGTATATTTCCAAAGAGAAATTGTGAAGTCATATAGTTATTCTATGTTTAATATTTTGAGAAACTTCCATATTTTTCAAAAGTGACTTTTTCATTTTGCATCCCTACTGGTCACATTTGAGAGTTCTAATCTCCCATATTGTTCACCATTACATATTGTTATCTGTCATTTTAGTCTTGACCATCTTAATAAATATGAAACTGTATAACATTATTTTATAACTGTTTTGTGTTCATATGTCAGTTAGTAACAAATGCCCTAAAATAATCACTAAGGATCACTTAAACCATGCTGGATGAGCCATATGTGTGCTGGACGTGCAGGTTGCTTACAACTACAACCACTGGTTTGAATAATTTATTCATTCATTGGTTGATGGACATTTGGATAAAAAAGAAAACAATAGGAAAAAAAAGATATACTAGCATAAGAGGGTGTTGATTTTAACTTTAAATGACATCGACTGACTAATATCCCAGAAAAATAGTTTTTATTTTATAATACTATACTCAAAACAACTATCAAACAAATTGGAAAACAAACTAAAGACCTTCAAATTATCACCCTTTGTTTTACATATATATGTATATATATATTTTTTTTCCTCAAAAGTGATGTAATTGAACATTTATTACATGCCATATAGAGTTGAGAAAAGGGGGCAGGAATAACAGAGATGCTGTAGGCTTCCTAAGAGAAAGAACTACATTCACCACCATTTCCTGTATGCTTTCCTATATTGTAGGACCAGTTTGTGCAGAATTTGAATAAAGATTATCTACTTAGAAAAAAATCTCCTTAGAAAAAGTTCAGCCTCGTAATACATTCTCTTCTTTATTATATCATCAGCCTCTTGTTACCACAGCATATTATTATCTGAATTAAAATTCTCTAATTCCCATAGCCAAGTGTTACATCTATGAAAGCTAATAAATATGAGTATGAAATTTTAGTAAACTATTGAAGTCTAAATCAAGAATGGTTTTGTGACTTGTATTCAAAGATAGTTTTTCAAATCTTGATCAACTATATAATTAGCATTTCATAATATTATTGTTTGCTTTCTTAATCATAAAAGAACATGTAGTTATCAAAAAACAAGTTATTCAAAATATCTTACTATTTTGCTTTTTTATAAATCAGTGAATTATACAGTTGACTATTTTGGATATATGCTCAGTTAATTAGCTGCAAACATATATTCACAGACAGAAACTCACAGAACATTCAGTATTAGATAGAATTTTAAAAATTTAATTTCAGAATGTACATTTTGTTTAAGTTATGAAATACTTTTCTTGACTTAATTTCTTCATGTCTTAATTGGCTAGATAATAGGATTATCAGTACATGACTTTTTAGTGATACCCTGTATAAAACACTGAGGAAAGTTATATAGATTTCTGGCTTGAAACAGTACCAGGGTCCAAATTTTATTCAGGGGCAGTATAAACAAATTTAATTTGAACAGAACAGATCTTAGAGTTATGGAAAAAACGTTGAATTGAGAAGACAAATCTGGTCACAATCAGTTGTAGTCACAAGTATCACTAAAAACTAAGAGGTAGATAGAAAGACTGGTAAATATATGAATAGTAATGATATTGTTTAATAGAACCTTTCTAACTCTCTCCTGGTGATACTTCAATGAGAGAATTGCTTTAATCAATACTCAGTATCTGGTTGTGACTAAACAGCTGCCACTGGCCCTTGAAAGGCAATATCTTTGTTCTTTTTATTGAAGGTTCGAGTCAGAGTTGAAGACATGCCTTCTTGGCCTGTAGCTATTACTGAACTTCATTTTACACACTGCTTACTCTTTTGAAGTAATATTGCTATTTTCAAGATTATAGCTCAGAAAATTACTTCCCCATTGGTCCACTGCTATGATTTTTCCACATAGAGAAGAATCTTTGAAAAGCACATTGAGTTGTGTTGTGTGTGTGTGCTCAATCATGTCCTACTCTTTGCGAACCCATGGACTGTAGCCTACAAATCTCTTCTGTCCATGGAATTTTCCAGGCAAAAATACTGGACTGGGTTGCCATTTCCTGCTCCAAGGTGTCTTCCTGACCCAGGGACTGAACCCGTATCTCTAGTGTCTCTTGCATTGACAGGTAGATTCTTTACCGCTAGCACCACCTAGGAAACCCCTGAGTTAGATGACAGCAAAGATATTTTGAGTCCTAAGGTTTCAAGATCCTAAAGAACCATCCAAGAGCCTTGGACAATGCTTTGACTGATAATTATAATTTTAAAGGATAACAGTAAGTATCGGTGACAATGAAGCCCTCAGTTCTGACAAACATCTTAAGGCTGCAATAATAGATTGCTAATTTTCTACAACTGCTATTTTCAGACTAGGGCTATGAGACTCCCAGAGCTGCACTTAGGAAAAGTTGAGGGAAATACTGGCCACAGACACTAACCTTTAGTTCAACAGTAAAATTGTTCGGTTGTGTGATTTTATAGGAAGCTCAACATATAAGCTAATTTATTTTCTTTTCTGATAACTTTGGATGAACTGAATTCAATTCTTTCTAGTGTTGTACTCAATTTCTATAATGAAAACAAAAGATAAATGCCCCAAGAAACCTATTTACTGCTTGGCTTGCTTGAAATTCTCTGGATCAATTTGTCTTCATGATTATAGATACTGAAAACTACCATATTCCTCATTTGTTTCATAAACAGGCAGGTAGCAGATAAAATTGAAGACCCATATATATCAACACTTCCCAGTGTATTACAGTTAATAATATAGTAAATTATTTTAGTTTTGACAATCCTCTTTACTACTGAAATTACATTCTTTGCTTTATTATAAATTTTGATATTAATTTTCTTGTTAGTATTGATATTATCAAGGCTTTTTTATTTGGAAGCTAAAACTTTGTAACATTATAATTCTCTTTCGATAAATACTTTATAACACCTTATCAGTGGGAACCATGTATATTTAAAAGTTATAATACTATTTTCTATGTAAGCTGTATCTTAAGTTCTCTGAATCCCTTTCATGGAAGCAGCACTCTCATTGAAGGTTTAGATATAGTTAATTGGAACTAGTATTAGTGATGAAAATGCGAGTACTAGAATGCATTTATTGTCATTCCACAGTACTGGTACTAGGTACTGTACTGTTACTGTAACTAGGTAGACTGGCCCAATTGCTAGGCCCCTTGGGTTATTTATAGTACAGAGCCAAAAAGTTTATTTTTTTTAATAGAATGAGTTCATGTCAATTATTCTCTTTTAAGTTTAACTTTATAAAATGTTTTACTTTAATTGCATTTAATGTAAATCACTCAGTTTTTTACTATAATATACTTACCAAAACTTTTATAATTCTGTAATTGTCTCTTGTAACAATCTCTTGTAGTTATATACTTTTATTTTTCTAATCCTTTTACGAGTCACTGATTATCATTCTGTGATTATTTTATTGACCCTGAAGTTTTTCAGTAAGACTCTTGCCTCGAATCATTATTTAAAACAATTTATCTTCATAATTTTAAATTTCATATTTCAGATAATTAAAGACTTACATAATAGAAAATGATGTTAAAGTTAAAAGTAATATTTATTCTTTCAGATACATTGATTTCTAATTTTTTTCTCTTTAACTGCATTTTTCTCATTCCACCATCATTATATAAGTAATTTGCATTAATTCTGCCTAGAAAAAAAAAACATATTTAATAACTACTCAATGCAAACAAGGAGCCAAATATTATCATACAAAGAAATTATATATTGCCCATGATTTGACTTAAAAAATTAATTGGAGAGATTGCTTCTTTCCAGCTAATTAATCAGGCTGTCTAGCTTTTGAAGGTCAAAGGGAGGTAAATAATATAAGTTATTCAATCAGTAATGGTAACCACAAAAGTCAAACATAACTATACAGAGCTAGAAAGGAATATCAAGTGAAATTTTAATGTTCTGTTCTTTATACTTAAATTTTCAAAAGTATATTTATCTATAAGATTAGCACAAGTTTTAATAAAAAATGTGATCTCCAATTGATTAAAAATTATGTTCACCAGTTGCTTTTGTGTTTCCATCCTGTGTTGGGGAAAAAGCTAAACTACAGGTGTAAAATAGTTAAAACATATTTAGAGATAGTCAAGGGGAATGGTGATATCAACTGAAGCTTAAATGCAAAGAAAGTACTGCTTATGATAAACATGTGAATGACAGAGATAAACTACAGTTTCTGGTCAAGGATTTTTTTAATAACTTTGTATATCAATGCATCAAAGAAAACTCATTACTTTTAAATGAGCGGGACTTGTAAATTTGTAAGTATATTTCATTAAAAAATATATATGTAAAAAAAACAAAAAACTAACAAAAGGCACTTGTCTCTGCTTGACACTCGTCTCTTGCAATGGACTAGAAGCAATGTACTTCATCTAGAGAAATGCAAGGCACTGTTTTTTGCTCAGGACAGAGATTCTCAAGTGTGATCCACAGGTAAGTGCTAGTCCAAGAACTGTCCCTGCTCTGCCTATATAGCATGAGACTGAGAGCTAGCATTTCTGTATGTGAATATCTAAACAAATGAGTAATTTTCTGATGATCCTAAAAATAAAAACCAGTACTTGCATTTAACTTTTTAAAATTTCATTTCTTCACTGCTGCTGGTGCTGCTGTTGCTAAGTCGCTTCAGTCGTGTCCAACTCTGTGCGACCCCATAGACAGCAGCCCACCAGGCTCCCCTATCCCTGGGATTCTCTAGGCAAGGATACTGGAGTGGGTTGCCATTTCCTTCTCCAATGCATGAAAGTGAAAAGTCAAAGTGAAGTTGCTCAGTCGTCTCTGACTCTTCGCGACCCCATGGACTGCAGCCCACCATGCTCCTCCGTCCATGGGATTTTCCAGGCAAGAGTACTGGAGTGGGGTGCCATTGCCTTCTCCATCATTTTTCACTACTTCACTTTAATTGAATTTATAAATGTATTACTATGTAAGAATTGAGTTGAAAACATTAGATTTAATATACTATAGATCAATAGCGTGAAAATTTCAGCCAATTTGCCAAATACAGCATAACTATAAACTTTTTTTGAGTTTTCTTGTAACATGGCCAAAATCACTTGTGTACATATTCATAGTATTAGTAAGAATAAACTCCTATAAGAGAAAATATTAATATTTTTGCCATGCTCAAGTATTCAAATATAATAGTTCAGGTAAAACATTACTGTCTAGTAAAAATTATTAGCATACATCATTCTTTTATGATACAGTGAAAATATATTAAATATATAATAGACTACTACCAGAGTAAGCTGAGCACTGAAGAATTGATGCTTTTGAACTGTGGTGTTGGAGAAGACTTTTTTTTTTTTTTTAATTCCAGAATTGACATTTATTCATGAAAAAATCCATTTAGGAATTATATTCAACACCATAAATTGGCCTTTCACACATTCTTCAAACACTGCTGAGGTCCCAGATCTGAAAGAAATGTAAGATGAGAAAGCTCTTTCAAATTTTAAAACTTTTAGAAGCCAAGGGTGGAGAAGACTCTTGAGTGCCTTGGACTGCAAGGAGATCCAACCAGTCCATTCTAAAGGAGATCAGTCCTGGGATTTCTTTGGAAGGAATGATGCTAAAGCTGAAACTCCAGTACTTTGGCCACCTCATGCGAAGAGTTGACTCATTGGAAAAGACTCTGATGCTAGGAGGGATTGGGGGCAGGAGGAGAAGGGGATGACAGAGGATGAGATGGCTGGATGGCATCACCCACTCAGTGGACGTGAGTTTGAGTGAACTCTGGGAGTTGGTGATGGACAGGGAGGCCTGGCCTGCTGCAATTCATGGGGTCACAAAAACTGAACTGAACCAGAATAAACCAGTTTCTCAGTTTAAGATGATGCATTGATTCGATTCTTAGACATTTGAATTTAGTTTCTGGGCAGGATTGATATGATTTTACATATAATCAATAATATTATTGTACTTAAAAGCCATGCAACATTGTTACAAGTCCTCCCAAAATATACTGACCTTTTGAAACAGATTTTAATCATCATTCGTTCAGAAACCATGTATTTTTTTTTTTAATTGACAGCTCATAGAGAGCTCTGGTGCCACATATGTAATACTCAACAGTTTGCTGGAAAAAAAAATAAAACATGCTAAGCAGGCCTATGAAATGATTTGAAACACAGATATAAAAGCTTCTGAAAAGGTAAAATTTGTCAATAGATTTATAAACATATTGTAAAATTCTTAAACTTTATTGCCAATCATTTTACAAAGTTTCTTAATAAAATAGATACCATATAAGATTTTAAAGCATTTATTCCTTAGTCGGCATCACTGTAAGTTTAAATGCTTTCTATTATATATGTCAGATGATTTTGGGTTTCAATTCAATATTTAGATGTATGTAACAATTAACAGTGAATCACAAGTAGAATTCTAGTGAGTTTAAAAAATGGTCTTATGAGAAATCCTAGAATTCTCTAGTTAACAGATCTTTAAATATCTTAAAGATTTTTAAAAATAGATTCTTAACAATTTAAAATATTTTAGAAAAAGATTCTTAAAAATCTTTAAAAATAGATTTTTCTGTTTCCTCTGTTTCCTTTCCTGTCCTTAACTGAAGCAAGAATTGGCTTCCATTTAGTAAACTTGTGTGTTTCTACTCTGGAAGCCAGTGACAAATTCATAACACCTTTTTTTTTTTTTTTTTCCTATGACAGGCAGGAAAAGGATTCAGTTTCTGCTGAGCTTGTCTGATACTCAGAGCAACACAATTCAGTTATAAATTATTCCAGAATTAAGAATTTTATAGAGCTGAATGGAGTCAAAAGCCAAATAATTTATTGCCTAGTTGTAATAATACTGGGATTTCCTTGGTGATTCAGTGATAAATAATTCACCTGCCAATGAAGGAGGTGTAGGTTTGATCCATTGTCCAGGGAGATTCCCTTAAGAAGAAAATGGCGATCCACACAGTTATTCTTGCCTGGGGAATCCTCTGGACAGAGAAGCCCAGTGGGCTACAGTCCATGGGGTCACAAAAGAGTCGTGTCTACAACTTATTGCCTAAACAATGACAACAACAGGACACACGGTTGCTATTAAAAAATACTGTATATCCATATATTAATTTAAAAAAAAAACTAAAACTGAAATTTAAAACATACTATTTGAAATAGCATAAAAAATTATCAAATACTGAAGCACAAATTTTAAAAACAGTGCAAGATTTTAATAAAGCCTAAGCTATAAACCTTTGATGATATAAACTGAAGATTTAAATCACTGTAGAAATATACCAGGCCTATAATTTGAGAGATTGAATAGTAAGATTTAAATTCTCCTAAAATTAATCTCTGGATTTATCTTAATTCCCAAGTTTACATCAAAATATTAGCTGTGGACTTTTCATCGATGTCCTTTATCAGATTGATGAAACCTCCTTCCATTCAAAATTTGCTGAGATGTTTAATGAAAAATGTCTGTTTTCCCTTGTCAATGATTTCCTTGCCTCTGTTGAAATAAATGATATTCTCTCTTAATCTATTAATGTTAAAAAGTAATTTTTGAACGGTAATCTAATTTTGGTATAAGATGATAATGCTCTTTTTCTTTTCCTATAATGATGGATTTGATTCACTAATATTTTAATGACTTTGGCATCTGTTTTCACAAAGTGTACTCTTTTGTGATTTTATTTTGACAATATCATTGTCTGATTTTCTATCAGTGTTGTAGAGGTCTAACCAAATGAGTTAGAAAGATTTTGCACCTCCTTTACTTAAAAGCTTATAAGAGTGCTGTTATTTCTACTATAAATGTCTGATTTAATTAATCAATGCAGCAATACAGATTTGGTATTGTGGGAAGTTGTCTATGAAGTGTCTGCATAGGCCCATTCTTCTTGTTGGTTGTATGTAGCTTGTAAAGTAATTTTTAAATTTCCCATTTGGATTTCAAGTTTTTTGGCACAGAATTCTTCAACATACCCACTGGTTATCGTTTTAATATCTGTGAGACATATAGTAGATGGTTCCACTTTCATTCCTGGCATTAGTAATATGCTCTTTTTCCCCTTTCTTCAAGATTCTCTTAGGGGTTCATGAATTATATTGATATTTCTGGAAAAAGCACTTCTCAATTTAATGATTCTCTCATTTATTGACTTTTGCTTTCTTATTTGCCTTCTGTTATATTGACTTATACTGGCATTCATTTTTCTCTTTTTCTTTACTATTTGTTTTCTCTTTTTCTATTTTGTTTTTTGTACTAGTAGCTTTATTATAAGACACATTCACATTTAATATTATATCTTCTTAATTAACTGATCCTTTTAAGCTTATGAATTGCCTGACCTTATATCCTTGAACTAAACTTTTTTTCTTTTAAGAACATCAACAGCTTTCTTATGCTTAATGAATTCATGGTAAATGTATGTTTGTTTCTCATGCATCAGTTCAGTTCAGTTCAGTTCAGTTCAGTTGTTCAGTCGTGTCCGACTCTCTGCAACCCCATGAATCACAGCACGCCAGGCCTCCCTGTCCATCACCAACTCCTGGAGTTCACTCAGACTCACGTCCATTGAGTCAGTGATGCCATCCAGCCATCTCATCCTCTGTCATCCCCTTCTTCTACTGTCCCCAAGCCCTCCCAGCATCAAAGTCTTTTCCAATGAGTCAACTCTTCGCATGAGGTGGCCAAAGTACTGGAGTTTCCGCTTTAGCATCATTCCTTCCAAAGAAATCCCAGGGCTGATCTCCTTCAGAATAGACTGGTTGGATCTCCTTGCAGTCCAAGGGACTCTCAAGAGTCTTCTCCAACACCACAGTTCAAAAGCATCAATTATTCGGCACTCAGCCTTCTTCACAGTCCAACTCTCACATCCATACATGACTACTGGAAAAACCATAGCCTTGACTAGATGGACCTTAGTCGGCAAAGTAATGTTTCTGCTTTTGAATATGCTATCTAGGTTGGTCATAACTTTTCTTCCAAGGAGTAAGTGTCTTTTAATTTCATGGTTGCAATCACCATCTGCAGTGATTTTGGAGCCCCCCAAAATAAAGTCTGGCACTGTTTCCACTGTTTCCCCATCTATTTCCCATGGAGTGATGGGACCAGATGTCATGATCTTTGTTTTCTGAATGTTGAGCTTTAAGCCAACTTTTTCACTCTCCTCTTTTACTTTCATCAAGAGGCTTTTTAGTTCCTCTTCACTTTCTGCCATAAGGGTGGTGTCATCTGCATATCTGAGGTTATTGATATTTTTCCCAGAAATCTTGATTCCAGCTTGTGTTTCTTCCAGTCCATAATAGATGCATAAAAAATATAGGTCTATCCTCTCATTTTCAACCTGTTTATGTCTTTATATAAAGACACAACATTTCATATAAAGACAGAACATTTCTTATAAGTGGCACTTCTATTTGTATCTTACAATACCTTTCTGTTAATTAAAGTCAGTTCAGTTCAGTTCAGTCACATCCGACTTTTTGCGACTCCATGAACTGCAGCTGGACAGGTTTCACTGTCCATCTCCAACTCTGGAGCTTACTCAAATTCATGTCCGTCGAGTCGGTGATGCTATCCAACTATCTCATCTTCTGTCCTCCCCTTTTCCTCCCGCTTCAATCTTCCCCACCATCAGAGTCTTTTCCAGTGAGTCAGTTCTTTGCATCAGGTGGCCAAAGTATTGGGGTTTCAACTTCAGCATAAGTCCTTCCAATGAATATTCAGTACTGATTTCCTTTAGGATCCACTGGCTGGATCTCCTTGCAGTCCAAGGGACTTTCAAGAGTCTTCTCCAATACCACAGTTCAAAGGCATAAATTCTTTGGTGCTCAGCTTTCTTTACAGTCCAACTTTTACATCCACACATGACTACTGAATTAATTAAAGTACTTAGTCTATTTATAGTCCGCGGGGTTGCAAAGAGTCAGACATGGCTGAGTGACTATGCACAGCATAGCACAGCCTATTTTCATGTAAATTATTCATATGTGTAAATTCTGGTCTAACATATCGCTATATGATTTTGATTGTCTCATCCTTATTCTGCTCTCTCCTTAAACTGTGAGAGAGTCAAATACTTCTTTATCTTTTACATCTTTGGTGTTATTATCATGTGTATATGTGTTTGTATTTATGTTTTTCATTAAAAAAGTGAAATGCTGATCTTTAACTTTGAACATTCTGTTTAAACTATTTTAATGTTTTATAAAAGCTTAAACACTCTATCATAATATACTTCCAAAAAATTATCTTTCAACTTTTGTTGTTGTTTTACATATTTTGTTGTTATTCTACATATGCTGTAAAACCTCTTACTATAATCTGAACTGTTCCACCCTAAAATTCATATGCTTGAGGCTTAATTTTCAAAATGACTGTATTTTGAGATAAGGCCTTTAAAGTTAAATAGGGTTGAATGAGTTCTCAAGATTGGGCCTTGAAGATGATCATTGTCCTTATAATTAAAACAAGAGATATGATGGATGTGCACACACAAGGTACAGGCCATATTAGAACACAGCAAAGAGGTGGCCACGTGCAAGTCAAGAAATAAGGACATAGGAGAAACCATCTTTTCTGCTAGCACCTTCATCTTGAACTTCCAGTCTCCAGAGAAAACAAAAATTGTTCTTGCTTAAGTTACCCATTGTATGGCATTTTGTTATGGCAACCCTAGCAACCTAATATACTTGCATTCATTTATTATTTTTTAACATTTTAGTAAGCAACAAAATTGAAAGAGACTCATGTATCCCATTGTTCATTACAGCACTATTTACAATAACTAAAACATGGAAGCAACCTAGCTATCCATCGACAGATGAATGGATAAAAAGTTGTGGTACATATACACAATGGAATATTACTCAGCTATAAAAAGGAACACATTTGAGTCAGTTCTAATGAGGGGGTGAACCTAGAACCTATTATGCAGAGTGAAGTGAGTCAGAAAGAGAAAAATAAATACTTTATTCTAATACATATATATGGAATCTAGAAAAATGGTATTGAATAATTTATTTAAAGGACAACAGTGGAGAATACGGGGAGAAGGGAGGAAAGAGTGAGATGTATGGAAAGAGTAACAAGGAAACTTACATTGCCATGTGTAAAATACATAGCCAACTGGAATTTGCTATATGGCTCAGGGAACTCTATATCAACCTAGAGAGGTGGGATGGGGAGGGAGATGGGAGGGAGTTTTGAAAGGGAGGTTATATATGTATACCTGTGGCTGATTCATGTTGCGCTTTGACAGAAAAGAGCAAAATTCTGTAAAGCAATTATCCTTCAATTAAGAAAGCTGTGGTACATATACACAATGGAGTATTAGCCATTAAAAAGAATACATTTGAATCAGTTCTGATGAGATGGATGAAACTGGAGCCGATTATACAGAGTGAAGTAAGCCAGATAGAAAAACACCAATACAGTATACTAACACATATATATGGAATTTAGAAAGATGGCAATGATGACCCTGTATGCAGGACAGCAAAAAAGACACAGATGTGTATAGCGGACTTTTGGACTCAGAGGGAGAGAGAGAGGGTGAGATGATTTGGGAGAATGACATTGAAACATGTATAATATCATGTAAGAATCGAATTGCCAGTCTATGTCCGATGCAGGATACAGCATGCTTGGGGCTGGTACACGGGGATGACCCAGAGAGATGTTGTGGGGAGGGGGATGGGAGGGGGGGTTCATGTTTGGGAACGCATGTACACCCGTGGTGGATTCATGTCAATGTATGGCAAAACCAATACAGAATTGTAAAGTAAAATAAAAAATAAATAAATAAATAAAAATTTTTAAAAAGGACTAAATAAATAAATAAATAAAATAAAATAGGGTAACAATATGCAGCCTTGACATACTCTTTTCCCAATTTGGAACCAATCTTTTTGTCCATTTTCGGTTCTAACTTGCTTCTTGACCTGCATACAAATTTCTCAGGAGGCAGGTCAGATGGTCTGGTATTCCCATGTCTTTAAGAATTTTCCACAGTTTGTTGTGATCCACACAGTCAAAGGCTTTGGCATAGTCAATGAAGCAGAAATAGTTGTTGTTGTTTAATTTGTTCATAAATATAAATATATCTTAAGTACAGTTGCCAGATTAATATTTGAGTATATTTTGATATTACATAATGAAAACTGAACACCCTGTGAAGTTTAGTCATAGTTAAGATGAAAACAGAATCTTGAAATCTTTTGTTGTATCTCAGTTTATGAAATAAGCACATTGATGCTTTTAACTTGCAATGTTCATATTTTAAAAATTCATTGCTCTTTTAAAATCTGAGACATGTTAATAAATCACTGATGTTTGGGAAAGTAATAGATACTCCTTTAAATGAATGATGTTACAGTCATATTTCCTAATTTATATGGTTAAAATTCTTAATTATAAAGCTATTACAACTTAGCTTATATTGATTAATTGATATGAAATATGGAAAAGTACATTGCATTCCAGGGAACATATCTCTAGCCATAGTTTACTTTGCTAATTTGTACTTGTTTTCAGAAATCTCATCAGAGATTTCTAAATAGGACAACAAAATAGGACCCAGATCAAAAGTCCATTGAGTGTGACTTTTCCCTGCTCAATTTTCGTCTGTATGTTTATTTCCAAACCATTATTTCTCTCTGGATTTTCCACTTAGTCTATTAAAAATTAATGCTATTAAAGTTTTCTAAAATATTCAGGTACTTTATGGCATCTCTGAATGATTACAACATTGACCAAAACTTCTTCCACTGTGAATGTTTCATGTAGCTGTTTGAATAAAGGAAGTAGCACTGCTAGGAAAAGGAAGGACTTTGAGATCCTTGGTATTTTCTGATAAAGTCTTTGATGCAACTTGCCCTAAACCTATGGGATGCAGCATAAGCAGTATTTAGAGGGAAATTAATAGCTATAAGTGCCTACAGAAAATATAAAACTTCTGGTAGATCCTTTTCCAATTGGCTAACAAGATTTGACATCTGGTCCCATCACTTCAGGCAAATAGATGGGGAAACAGTGTAAACAGTAGCAGATTTTATTTTGGGGGGCTCCAAAATCACTGCAGATGATTTTGACATTACATAGTGAAAACTGAACACCCTGTGAAGTTTAGTCATAGTTAAGGTGAAAACAGAGTCTTAAAATCTTTTGTTGTATCTCAGTTTATGAAATAATGATATTGATGCTTTGCAGCCATGAAATTAAAAGACACTTGCTTCTTGGAAGAAAAGTTATGATCAACTGAGACAGCATATTAAAAAACAAAGACATTATTTTTCCAACAAAGGTCCATCTAGTCAAAGCTATGGTTTTTCCAGTAGTCATGTATGGATGTGAGTGTGGGACTATAAACAAAGCTGAGCACCAACAAATTGATGCTTTTGAACTGTGATGTTGGAAAAGACTCTTGAGAGTCCCTTGGACTGCAAGGAGATCCAATCAGCCCATCCTAAAGGAAATCAGTGCTTAATATTCATTGGAAGGACTGATGCTGAAGCTGAAACTCCAATATTTTGGCCACCTGATTCAAAGAACTGACTCATTGGAAAAGACCCTGATGCTGAGAAAGATTGAAGGCAGGAGGAGAAGTGGATGAAAGAGGATGAGATGGTTGGATGGCATCACCGACTCAATAGACATGAGTTTGAGTAAACTTTGGGAGTTGGCGATGGACAGGGAGGCCTGGCATGCTGCAGTCCATGGGGTCACAAAGAGTTGGACACAACTGAGGGACTGAACTGAAGTGAACCAGATCTGTATTTTAGTAAAAATATTCCAGATTACTTAGTGGGACAACAGGCAGAGTGTCTTTATTGTCATCCTCAATACTCTTTGTTTTGGAAAATAAATAAATAAATAAATGATGTAACATCTTCCAATCTGTGATCTTGCCCTGATAAGGGCTAAAATACAGGCTTCATTGACATTATACACTTCTTTTTTTTTTAATCTTCAACTAACATCCACCACCTCTTTGTCAGAATCTCTAGTAATTCTGAAGGTAATTCACAATTTGATGGACCTACTTGCACCATCAGACTAGCTTCTGAAATCCTTGGTGCCTGAGAACCTATTTTTCCTTTTTTTTTGTTGTTGTTGTTTATTTGTTGTTTTTTTTTAATACTGACATTCACCTGTGCTTTGCCATGGATGACAAGGAGTTAGCACCAATCATCTGAGCTTTCTTCAATGGCTGTTAACAAAATATTCAGAGTTCACTGTGAGAGTGGTTGTCAGAGGCTGTTTCCCAAATGTGTTCTTCTGTCAAACCCATTTATTCTGGATATTTTCAAGATTACTTACTTCATTCCCTTTGCTTTACTTTGTGTGTCGTGGCCTCTTCCCTGAATTATTTCTGGGGCTCTGGGAACCTGCCACAGCATTCAACCTATACAACCTTGCCCCTCAGCCACTTCACTGGACCACTTCCACAGCAGTGCCACTCTTTCAACACGTTTGTTGTTGTTAGAAAATTTAGAGATATACTTGTGTAAATATAGGGATGTTTGAGTTCTTTGTATTTAGATATCTATTTATTCTCTCTATTGTTCTTTATACCTTTTTGTTTCAAACTCTAATATAAAACTATCCTGCAACATTTCTTGGCAGTATTATTTTGCAGGAGATGAATTATTTAAGTTTTTTTCTATCATTTTATTTCTAATATGTTTTCACAGGAAATTGACTTCTAGACTTTCTTTTTAGCTCCTTAAAGATTTAATTTTGTTGTCTTCTGACTCCCATTATTTCTATGAGAATTCAGCTATCATTTTACTATCAATTCATTCTATGTCTTTATTTTCTCTGACTTGTTTCAAAGATTTCCTTTGTCTTTAGTTTTCTATAGTTTTATTATGATGTACTTGGCTTTTTTTTTTTTTTAAATTTACATTTACCACACTTCCAGTTTCTCTGAACTTCTTGGATCTGTGGGAGGCTTTTTTTGTTTGTTTTCAAACATTTTAAAATTTCTCAACATTAATCTCCTAAAATATTTCTTGTGACCTTGTCTCTTGTTTTCTTCTCCTCCTGGGTTTCACATACTTTTATATTTGAATGTTTTGATATTGTCCAATAGTTTTCAAGTATTCCATTTTTCCCCTCTCTTATTTCTGTGCTTTGAGTAAGATAATTTCTCTTGTCACATCTTCAAGTTCAAAATAATTTCCTGTCTTTTGTCTGTTCTGAGTATAGCATATCAGCCTAGTTTGTTGTTGACTGGAGTGAGGAATTTTGGGTTATTCATTTATACTCAGTACCCGATGGAATTGAAAATCCTCTAGTGATAGACAGCTGCTGCTTTTTGCCTGGCATGAGTTACAGAATGATTAAGGTTCTCTCTCTGGGTGTTCCTATTCCACTTTCTGCTTAGAGCAGGCCCAGGAAGACTTTACTAAAGATGGGTTTTCCCTGTACTTTGCTCTTCTCTCAGTTGTAGGGCATTGCTTGCTACCCAATGTAAGACTTCTCCAGTGGGGAAAAGATTTTTTTCAGTTCCCCTGCTACCAGCACAACTTGAAACAGGCCCTGTTTCCTTGAGTTTCATATCTTGGGTTTTCTCAGCATTTCTACTCTTCCGAAGAAAACAACCACTTCCTCCTATTAGTGCAAAGTCTTCTGAACCCAGACACTTCTTGATAGTCTCTCTCTACAGTTAACTCTCAACTGTAGCAAATTTTGCCTCATACCAATGCTTAGTCAAAAATGGGCATGCCTTTTAGGGGCAGTTGGCTTAACACCATGAATTTAAAGAGTCTGTGGAGGTAAGTGTTTCATAGCAACAGAGAGCTTTGTCTTTGAGTTCAGTGCAGAGTCTTTCTGGCCGTGTGTCAGTGGTAGCCACTCTTGACCTCGTATTGATGTATGAGAGTGGGGATATTTGTCATTTTTCTGTCCAGTGACAGATACTGTCTGCTTCAGGCAGTGAAAGATCTGGGGCAAATGGCCTTCCATTTCCTTCCTTTCCCCAGTAGTGGAGAGCTGCTTCTTTCATCACATCAAGGTCCAGGGTGAGTGTGGATGGTTTTCCTACACACTTCCCAGAGCGGCCAACCTGTCCTTGCAGTTGTGCAGGGTTTGGGGAACAGGCAGGCTGCTTTAGGTTCTCCTTCTTCACCCCAGACACTGGCACATTATGCATCCTGTGCAGTTGGTATGACTGCCCTCCCTGTACTCAGTCTGTCTCATGAACAACTGACCTGTGAAAAGGATCAACAAGTGAAAGCAAGTCTTCTCTTATGTCTGGGGCTCTCAGGGATTCTATGTTAGCATGTGAGCCCATAATTGGCATTTAACAGTTCATTACATTTAAGCTTTGTTCTTCCAAATTAATTTTATGGTAGCTAAATCTATTTCCCATTGTTATATCTTAACTGAAACACTTTATGTGTCTCATCCTTTCACAGAAATGCATGTTCTCCATTTGATTTTTTTTTAAATTATAATAGCCTTTGATCTTGCTTTTTTCTTGGTCATGGCTGTCCTCATTTTTAACATGATAACAGATGTTTTCTTTTATTTTTATTGCTTTCTATGTTTTTTTTTTTGCAAAAAAAAGAAGAAATTTTACTCTTTAATTTTAAAACGTAATTTTGGAAAGTTATGAAGTGTTAGCATATAACATTCACATGGCTTACACTTTCCTAATGGGCACTTTAACGACATTTTTTCCTCATTCTGCCTCTCACAGTAATATAAAAATGTAGATGTTTAAAAATATATAGAGATATTTAACTCAGTTTCATGCTAAACATAAGAACTTGATAAATTAGAAGCCCGTTTTATTTAGTATGTGACTATTATTGAATCCATCAGGTTATATATTTCTGAAGAGCTACATTAAAAAGAGAATGGAGAGCAAACTCTAAATTCTTTATTGTCTACAGAAGTATTTCTTGTAGGGATGTATATACACTGAGATACAAACAGATCCTTCTAGATTTTTCATTTCTACATCTTTACTCTCATCACCTATTCACAGAGAGACTTTTTTGGGTCTTCACATATTTTTCTCCCAGCAATTTCCAGTTAACCTCAGATATTGTGAGGGCTCAAGGACAGTCTATTGATATAATGATAGTTGTTTTGTGACAACATGGGGTTTTGCAAATCATTATGAGAAGCATTGGCCTAGTTTTTTTTTTTTTTTTCAATATCCTGCAACATGTCTTTTTTCATTATTATTAAACTGGATGGTTAGAGTGTGTGGATCATTTAACTTTTGCATTCAAACTAAATAGCAGCAAACGTGTAGGATTTAAATAGAGAGTACTAGGGTACTAAGGAAGAGAGTGTCCTTTTTGACTTTGCAGAGGCAAAATCCTTGACTAAATGGCTGATAAACAGATAACTTTGAATATTTATAATAGTTTTGCAAAAAACTCCACAGTTCTTATGCTACCTGTAATAATGAAAGTGACTATCTTTTCAGCTACAGACTTATTTCAAATAATAGTAATTTGTAAATGTTCTTTCAAGGAGAACTAATAATTATACTTTCATTTTTTAGATATGCAGCAGAAATAGCAAGTTATTCGTGGATTTTAATGAATCATGCATATTTTCAATCTATGCTTAATTTTTCTAGACTTAGCTCTATATGCCATTTAGCTTCTTAGGGCTTCTCAAAATATTTTATCAACTTATTCTTGAATATAAAAAATGTTTATAAAATTTATAATCTGAATCTGGAATGATAGCAGCCATAATTGTACTGGTGACAAATTTACAGAGAGTAAACACATATATTGTTTTTCTTTCTATAGAAAGAAACAGTTTAAGCTCGTTAAATTCTGTTATAATTCTATACCAGATCGTGCAAAGTCTCCTTCACAACCTCTTTTCATTGGTGACTACAACTACCCCTCTCTCGAAAATGAATAACAACAGTCCTGACATCTAAAATAACACATTGTTTGTGCACTTAATATAAAAGGGATCATTCAATGTACTATTTCTGTGTATTTTATTTTCATTAATATTTTGCACATGATATTCACTTGTATTGTTACACTAGTTGTAGTTTATTCATATCACTGGTGAGTAGTCCATTTTATGAGTGTATCACACTTCACGATGTTAGCTAGGTAGCAGAAAAATTTTGCTGTTATGAATTATCTTTTTAATATATTTAGCTGATGATATGTGCTGAGGAGATACACACAAGTGAAGTTACTTGCTCAAAACTATGTAGGTTAACTGTAGTAAATACTACTAATTGCCTTTGTAGAGGAATTTCATTAATTTAAATTCTTAACAACAGTATATAAAAACTCCACTTGCTCTGTGTTCTCCCCAAACAGCAAATTGTATATTATTTTTATTTACCATTCTGATGAGGGTATGCGTGTGTACATGCTAACTTACTTCAGTTGTGTCTTACTCTGTATGACCTTATGTACTGCAGCCAGCCAAGCCCCTCTGTCCATGGGATTCTCCAGGGAAGAATACTGGAGTGGGTTGCTGTGCCCTCTTCCAAGGGATCTTCCCAACCCAGGGACTGAACCTGAATCTCTTAAGTTTACCTGCATTGGCAAGTGAGTTCTTTACCACTAGCACCACCTGGAAAGCCCCGATGAGAATATATTCTTTTCATTTGTATTTATAATTTTATGATAAATGAAAGAGGACCCTTTTCCTGAGATTTATGTTCATTTGAATATTATATTTTGTGAAGATCTTATTTGAATCTTTTGACAATTGTTCCATTATGGTGTCCTGCTTTTTATTAATTTATGAATATTCTTTATATATATGTTCCAAACACATCCAGTATTATTAATATATGTGCATATTAATGTACATATATTTTACATCTATTTTGTAAGTACCCCAGAATATATTTATCTACTATTTATGCATTTAGGTTAATCCCAGAGAAAAACTAAAAGTTGAATAAAATGGAAGGCACAGATTATTAGAAATTGAAAGATCATCTTGAAGCTATGTCCTTGAAATCTCTTTCATGACATAAAGACATAAGATCAACTGAAGATCTCGAAGGCAAAAATGCCATGTTAACAAAAATTTTTTCCACAAAAAGTTCACCCTTATTTTGACCATGAACTCTACCTCATGTTTTTAATTTGATCTTCAAAGGTCACTAAACTCAATCCCTTCTATTCTTCTCCTCATCAAAGTATATAAGTCATTTCTTTGAAGTATTCTAGAATTCATTATGTTGTTCACAGGTTGTCTTACCTGTTTTTTTTTTTTTTTTCTTCCCAGACTTCTGGGATCTGCCATGAAAAGTGTTAGTTGCTCAGTCATATCCAACTTTTTGCAACCCTGTGGACTGTACTTTGCCAGGCTCCTCTGTCCATGGAATACTCTAGGCAAGAATCCTGGAGTAGGTAGACTTTCCCTTCTCCAGGAGATTTTCCTGACCCAGGGATCAAATCCAGGTCTCCTGCATTGCCGGCAGATTCTTTACTGTATGAGCCATCAGAGAAGCCCAGTAGAAATTGTGTGCATTATAAATTTTCCTTTGAGTAGTATAACATCAAACAATAGCATCAAATTCTATCCCTGCTATAGCTCTATGAGTTATTCATTTCTCCTTTTACCCATTTCTGTTCAATTTATTACCTCATATCTGCATGATCTCATTTGCTTGCTGACTGATCCTCATGACTTTTGTCTACCTCCCTTCCAAGTCATCCTATACAAGGCTAACAGATTATATATATAACTGTGAAGAAGGCTGAGCGCTGAAGAACTGATGTGTTTGAACTGTGGTATTGGAGAAGATTCTTGAGAGTCACTTGGTCTGCAAGGAGATCCAACCAGTCCATTCTGAAGGAGATCAGCCCTGGGATTTCTTTGGAAGGAATGATGCTAAAGCTGAAACTCCAGTACTTTGGCCACTTCATGTGAAGAATTGACTCATTGGAAAAGACTCTGATGCTGGGAGGGATTGGGGTTAGGAGGAGAAGGAGACGACAGAGGATGAGATAGCTGGATGTCATCACTGACTTGATAGAATGAGTCTGAGTGAACTCCGGGAGTTGGTGATAGTCAGGGAAGCCTGGTGTGGTGCGATTCATGGGGTCACAAAGAGTTGGACACGACTGAGCAACTGATACATATATATATATATAAGCTAAATTTCTTTACGAGAGTAACCCACTTGAAATTACTTAATGTCAAAGTCTTAGCATGCAGACAGAGTCTTCCAATATTTAATTTGGCCTTACGTTATTAACTTATGCCCTAATAGGTTTGTGTAATTGGGACATGCTATTAAATTGCATAATATTTGCATGTTAATAAGGAAGAATTCTGCCTAAATCATTGTCCCATAGCTATATTCTATTAAATAAGTAGGTATCTTCAGTCTAATAATCATATAAGCTTTTTTTTTTCTGTAGAATTCAACTTTTAACTGTTTTTATTCATTTCATTGCAAGTCTTTTGAAAACTTGTTTAAGACATGATTAAGTTATAACATCTAAGCTTA
Organism: Oryx dammah; assembly: GCF_014754425.2. Taxonomy (NCBI): domain Eukaryota; kingdom Metazoa; phylum Chordata; class Mammalia; order Artiodactyla; family Bovidae; genus Oryx; species Oryx dammah. The sequence goes on from NW_024070204.1 coordinate 19,280,496, forward strand.
AAATAGTGCATTCTTCACTTAATCATTGCCAGTGTACTCATATATATCTTAATCTTCAGAAATGATTTAAAAATTACATTTTTCAAAAGTCATTTAAGATTAGTTTAGAGTAGACTTAGAATGGCAACAGGGATTTTATTTCAACATTGATATTTTACAAAAATCTAGCTCAGTTCCCCATATGTTCATACTACATTGTTTATGTCAGAGCCCAGAAGATTAATATTAAATATCAGCTTTGATAAGACCCCAAGGGATTTAAGTACATCTTGGATTCATTTCTCTCTGAATTCTCTTGAATTATCTACTGTGGAACATGAAGCAATTTTGTTTTACTTACAAAACTCAGTCTAAAGAAAAGCTGGTTGCTTCTTCCAAAGGAAAATAATTTTACATAAAATTCCAGTTTAAAATATTTCAGGATTTTTTTTCTTTGTAATGAACTCTCTCATATGAATCAATGTTTATTTTGATTAATTCTGTTAAATTGTAGAGAACATTTTATACACCGAGTTTATTTTTACATCTAATCTTTGTTCTTGTTATTCACTGTTTTATTGTTCAAAATATTACCTGGCATATACTGGTACTGAACAAACACTGTTTTAATGAAATTAGCTGGTCCACCATGTACTATTATTTGCTCTTGAGCACAGTAATCCAATACCCCAATTTCTTGACATTTTCTGTAATGTGTCAGTTATAAAGTAAGTATATATTGCAGAGGGTTGTTATTAAGATTAAATGAGATAATGAACATAAAGCAGTGTAGAATGCTCAACACACTGTAGGCTCTCAATCAGTATTGGATTTTCTTATTCACTTATTAAAATATTTTCAGGATTTTCTTAAGGAAAATTCTTAATTAGTACAAGTAACTATATTCAGTTTTAATGATTTAAAGACCAAAACACCATGAAATCACAAAGACATTCCTAGTGTAGATGAATGAAGCACATTTACAATGGGCTGGCTGAAGCAAGTGCTGAAATCAACATTGCTGGGAGAAATATCAATAACCTCAGATATGCAGATGACACCACACTTATGGCAGAAAGCGAAGAACTAAAGAACCTCTTGATGAAAGTGAAAGAGGAGAGTGAAAAAGCTGGCTTACAACTCAACACTCAAAAAACTAACATCATGGCATCTGGTCCTGTCACTTTATGGCAAATAGATGGGGAAACAATGGAAACAGTGAGAGACTTCATTGTTTTGGGCTCCAAAATCACTGCAGATGGTAACTGTAGCCATGAAATTAAAGGACGCTTGTTCTTTGGAAGAAAAGTTATGACCAACCTAGACAGCATATTAGAAAACTCAGGCATTACTTTACCAACAAAGGTCTGTCTAGTCAAAGCAATGTTTTTTTCTGGTACTCATGTATGAGAATTAGACTGTAAAGAAAGCTGAACACCAAAGAATTGATGCTTTAAAAAAAATGTATTTATTTTAACTGGAGGCTAATTACTTTACAATATTGTATTGGTTTTGCCATACATCAACAGTTGGAGAAGAGTCTTGAGAGTCCCTTGGACAGCAAGGAGATCCAACCAGTGAATCCTAAAAGAAATCAGTCTGAATATTCATTGGAAGGACTTATGCTGAAGCTGAAACTCCAATACTCTGGCCACCTGATGTGAAGAACTGACTCATTGGAGAAGACCCTGATGTTGGAAAAGATTGAAGGTGGGAGGAGAAGGGGATGACAGAGGATGAGATGGTTGGATGGCATCACCGACTCAATGGACATGAGTTTGAGTAAGCTCCTGGAGTTGGTTATGGACAGGGAAACCTGGCGTGCTGCAGTCCACGGGGTCTCAAAGAGTCAGACATGATGGAGCAACTGAACTGAACCAGTTCTTATTTCTCATATTTGTTATAATTTAACAGCTGAAATTTTGCTGTTTGTTTTCTCTTTTCCCATCTGTTATATTTTATTTTTAAAAAATGTTTCATGCCTTATCTGGATTTTTAAAATGTCATTATACATTAGGTGCATATATTTGTTCCACTATTGTTTTACAATGATTTTTTTTTAATGGTATGAAATATACCCCTTTAACACTGCATTCTACTTTCAGATTACATTGTACTACTTATCTTACAATGTAAGAACAGTACAGCATACACTTTTTTTCATGTCTTTTACTGTATTACCATTTCTCTACTGTATTGCATTGTTAGACTTTTAACCTGAACACAAATCTCACAGAGCACTGTTATTGATTTGATTTCTTTGGAGAGTAAATTATCTTTTAAAGATAATTAAAGCAAGAAAAAAGCATTTTCTTCTATCTTATGCATGCATTTACTTTTACTGACACTTTTCATTCATTTTTATCTGGTGTGATTTTATTCTAAATATAGGATGTACTTTTTCATATCTTTTGGGCAAGTTCATAAGACAATGGATTTTGAACATATATTCCTGAAAAACTGTTACCCTTTTATTATTACAATACAATTTCTCTGAGTTTAGAATCCTAGGCTGACATATTTTTCTCACAAGTTAATATTGTCATTTCTTTTGTTGTATGACATGAAAAAGTTTGTGATAAGTCTATTGCTTTGCTTATTCTTGTTCCTCTGTACACATCAAACATTAGTTTCTTTTAAGAGATTTTCTTTATTACTAGATAAGTCTTCTGATGGGTGTCTTTATGCCTATTGTGATTGTGACTCATTTAATTTCTTGGACCTACGAATGTATGACTTCAACTAAATTTTGTATTAGCTCCTGTAAGATCCAGTAAGGAAGTTGTGTCCCATCATCCTTTTGTTAACCATGTTGAAATAGGAGCTAAATTTTCCAGAATCAAGTTTCCTGTCAAGTCTTAGGTTAGAGTTAGCTAGGAACTTTCACAATGTATGGGATGAAAAAGTGTGACATTGGCCATCACTCAATGATTGTTCTTTGGTTAGATGCTGAAGTACCCAGAAAATTTCAGCTTGTCCTACTGTCCCCTAAAATCATTGTCTATATCTTCTACCAATGGGCTTTGGATGTAGATTCCCAGGTTGATACTCCAAGTAGCTCTCTATTTGCACTTGCCCGTTTATATACCTGAGGGGCTTGCCCAATGGCTCAACAATAAATAATGTGCTTGCAGTGGAGGAGATGCAGGAGACATGGGTTTGATCCCTGGTTCAGGAAGATCCCCAGGAGGAAGGCATTGCTCTGCATTCCAGTATTCTTGCCTGGGAAATCCTATGGACAGGGGAACCTGGTAAGCTACAGTTCATTGGCTTGCAGAAGTTAGACATGATTGAAGTGATTTAGCACTCATGCACACATCTGTAGCTGAATATTTGCTTGACTTCTCAGATTGACAACAGGGTGATGCAGCTGAATCTCTCTTACCTGTGTTTGTGTTGCATGAGAGTGGGGTGTAAGAGGATGGTCACATCAGTCATGTCTGAGTCTGTAGGATGACTGCCAAGAGTGTTCTCAGCTTCATGTGAGAAGGAATTTAAGAGCAACTCATAGTAAAGTGAAAGGAGGTTTATTCGTGGAGGAAACATACTCCATAGACAGAGTGTGGGCCATCTCAGAAGGCAAAAGAGGCAAGGGAGGAAAGAGAGGCACTAGTGTGTGGGGTTGTCCATTTTCATAGGGGTGGGTGATTTACTAGGCTAATGAGAGGGAGCAGTGTTCCAGCTATTTGGGGGAAGGCCTGGGGATTACCATGAACTGAGCCATCACATGCTTTATGACCTTTATGGTCATGGAGCCTGTGGGTGTGTAATTTAGCATACTGACATGTTACAATGAGTATGTCCTGAAGCCTAAGGTCTAAGGGAGATCAACTCATCCACCATCTTGGACTTAGTTGGTTCTAATAAGTTCATGACCTGTTCTTGTGCTATGTCATTGTTTTAAAAGGTGTGCCCTGCCTCGTTCCTGTCTCATTTGGAAATTCATTTTTTCAGTCTCTTTCCATAATTGTGCAAGTTTTAATTCATATAATAAATCACATCCCCACTATTGATGAATTTCCATTTTCATTTGTCAACCTTTGCTGATACAATAGGTATTATGATGATCTATACTTTTTAAATAAGTAAAATAAGAAATGGAAATAGCAATTTCTTTAATATTAAAAAGAAAATGAGTGGTAGATCTAGGATTTAAATATGTGAAGCCTATTTAACCACTTTGTCATATTTCCTCTTTAAAGCTCTGCATTTAGAGATAATATATTTTATTTCAAAATGTATATTTTTATGACCATACATATTAAAACATTTGGCAATGTTTATATACTTGTTAGAACTCTTTGGCAACTCTCACATTCATATAATGATGTCAGAGCATTAAAATTAAGTTCAAGAATAGATGTTATTTTTGTTTTTTATGTCAGGGATGATACATACAAGAAGTATTTTGGGAATAAAGATATCAATAAAATTAATGTCTCAAAATATATCTGGGTATGAAATAGTAATAAATACTGATATAAGTAAAAAATTTAAAAATTCAAATGTAAATTTATATTACCTAGATTTTCCTACAGTTTTTGTGCCTTAATTATGTCACAAATTATTTCTTTCACTGGCATTTATTTTTAAATAAATGGTAATGCATTGCCTATGGATGAGTAAATAGTCTAGTTAATAAATGTTTATTTTAATGCCTCAAAATATATAATATTTCAATAAAACACATTAATAATGAAACCAACTAAAGTGAATAATATATGCTTGCCTCCATTATTGTATCCAACAATTTGAGCACCTGATGCAAAGAGCTAACTCATTGGAAAAGACCCTGATGCTAGGAGAGATTGAGGGCAGGAAGAGACTAGGTTAATAAAGAATGAGATGGTGGGATGGCATCACTGACTCAATGGACATGAGTTTGAGCAAACTCTGGGAGATAGTGAAGGACAGGGAAGCCTGACACACTGCACTCTATTGGGTCACAAAGAGTCAGACATGTATTAACTGTCTATCAACAACAAATGCTTACATTTATGTATTTATTAAAATGTAAATAAAATCTTTCATTAACACATAATTTTGGTTTTTGAACACAAAACACTTTTTTAAAAAAGAGAAAGTATATTTATTGCTTTATTTACTTATTCAAGATATACACCATCCCTTCTATATCCCAATCACCTAAATTTTATAAGTAACACTTTTCATTAGTGCTGATTGTGATATTAAATGCCACATTATGTATTATATACAATTCAAATGAGTAGGTAGCTAACTGTGTGGATAATATTTACATAGCTTCAACTGAATTTGCAAGTATTATCATAACATCATATTAAAATATGTTGTCACTTGTCAATTAGATAATCAGCAGAGTGCCTAATTCAAATGACAGAATACCAAAAAGACTAGAGTAGTACTTTTGCTTGTTTATAAAAATAAACATCTAAATTTTTATGTTGAAATGAATAAACTTAGTTTTTGTTTTCATTTACAAAATACTGTATAGCTGTTTCATATACACATTTAATTTAAGTTAGCAATGACTTAGAAAAATTTTAAAGTGCATAAATTAATACATAGAATAAATACTACAAACACATAATGTTTTGGAATACCTGGCTACTTCTCTTGGATCTATAGATCAATTTATAAATGATTTTAAACCTCTGGTTCTGCATCTATACAATGTAAAAGAAGATAATGGCATAATCTTTTCCAGTTATATGAAGTTTTATCTAACTACTTAACATTTTGAAAATTACCCAGTGTAGTTTTACTGCCTAGTTGGTCGCATGTACTATGAAAACTCCTATCAATGGAATCAACCATGAGGATAAATCTCATTGCTTCAAATAAATATTAATGTTTCCATAAGTAAAATGTCATCACGGAATTTTAACTTTTGTGGTAAACCCTTGAAGAAACTCACAACCAAAAATTTAGCATGAGAGTAAATGAAGTTCAGGCTTAATAAGTCAGTTTTCAATTTAAAAGTCTTTTCTTGAAAGGTCATGGTTATCCCATTGAAATTATTTTTCGATGGAGAAGAAAAATATCCATAGAGGGCTTCCCAAGTGGAGCTAGTGGTAAAGAATCCATCTGTCAATTCAGGAAACACGGGGGATATGGGTTCAATCCCTGGGTCAGGAAAAGCCCCTGGAGAAGGAAATAGCAACCCACTCCAGTATTCTTGCCTGGAAAATTCCATGGAGAGAGGGGCTTTGTGGCTATAGTCCATGGGTTCACAAAGAGTAGAGAAAAACTGAGCGATTGGGCAGACACACGCACAAATTTTATAATGAAAAATTCTAGCAGTATCCAGGTTTTAAGCCTACTTTGGTGGTATAAAAGTAATGTGTGATTTTTGTGTGTAACTTGATAGTTATTAGTTTGGGCTGTCATAATAAAATAGCATAAATTAGGTGCTTATACAACAGACATTTATTTCCTCAGTTTTAACTCCAAGGTCAAGTTCCAGCATGGTCAATTTCTGGTGAGACCTCTTTATCTGGCCTTCAGATGCTACCTTCTTGCTGTGTCTTCCCATAGTTGGGAGTGAGTATAAACCAAGTTCTCTGGTATCTATTCTTCTAAGGACACTGATTTTATCATAAAAGGCCCAATTTCATAACCTCAAATTAATCTATATATCTCCCAAAGGTCCTATCTTTAATTAACATCACATTTGCTTCAAAATATGAGTTTAAAGGGACAAAATTCAATTTATAGTAGTAATGCTCCTATATGGAGAAGGAAATGGCAACCCACTCCAGTATCCTTGTCTGGAAAATCTCATGGATGGAGGAGCCTGGTGGGCTGCAGTCCATGGGTCACAAAGAGTCAGCCACGACTGAGCAACTAACACACACACACAACGCTCCTATAATTTCGTGTTCATATTCATACACTTTCAATTTTATTTTTGCCTCAGAAAATTTACCTTTACTCCCTTGGAAATACATCTTTATTTATCAATGGATTGTCTGTATCTCACTTCCTACTGGGGAGTTGGGTGCTACATGAGCAAATCTTCCATGTATATGTTTCATCTTGCTTCCCTTATGTACCCTTTAAGCCTACTAATATGTTGCCTTATACGTATGGGCTGCTATGTATTTAATTTTCTCTTATTCTCTTTGAATCAGACCTGCTAATTTCTAGACATTCACTTCAATTCAGTTCAGTTCAGGCACTCAGTCATGTTCAACTCTTTGCGACCCCATGGACTGCAGCAAGCCAGGACACCCTGTCCATCACCAACTCCCGGAGTTTAGTCAGAATCATGTCCACTGAGTCGGTGATGCCATTGAACCATCTCATCCTCTGTCATCTCCTTCTCCTCCTGCCTTCAATCTTTCCAGCATTGGGGTCTTTTCAAATGAGTCAGTTCTCTGCATCAGGTAGCCAAAGTATTTGAGTTTCAGTTTGAGCATCAGTCCTTCTAATGAATATTCAGCACTGATTTCTTTAAGATGGACTGGTTGGATCTCCTTGCAGTCCAAGGGGCTCTCAAGAGTATTTTCCAACACCACAGTTCAAGAGCATCAATTCTTTGGGGCTCAGCTTTCTTTATAGTCCAACTTTCACATACATACATATCTACTAGAAAAACCACAGCTTTGACTAGACGGACTTTTGTTGGCAATGTAACGTCTCCACTTTTGAATATGCTGACTACGCTGTTACTTTTCATCCAAGGAGGAAGCATCTTTTAATTTCGTGGTTTCAGTCAACATATGCAGTGATTTTGGAATGCAGAAAAATAAAGTCTGTCACTGTTGCCACTGGTTCGCTGTGAAGTGATGGGACCAGATGCCATGATCTTAGTTTTCTGAATGTTGAGCTTTAAGCCAGCTTTTCCACTGTTCTCTTTCACTTTCATCAAGAGTCTGTTTAGCTCTTCTTCACTTTCTGCCATAAGGGTGGTGTCATCTGCATAACTGAGGTTATTGATATTTCCCCTAGCAATCTTGATTCCAGCTTGTGGTTTATCTGGTCCAGCATTTCTCATGATATACTCTGCATATAAATTAAGTAAGCAGGGTGACAATATACAGCCTTGTCAATATACTTCCTTTCCTGATTTGGAACCAGTCTACATTTTTATGTTCAGTTCTAACTGTTGCTTTTTAACCTGCATACACATTTCTCAGGAGGCAGTTCAGGTGGTCTGGTATTCCCATCTCTTGAAGAATTTTCCACAGTTTGTTGTGATCCACACAGTCAAGTGCTTTGGCATAGTCAATAGAGCAGAAGTACATGTTTTTCTGGAACTCTCTTGTGTTTTCAATGATCCAACATATGTTGGCAATTTGATCTCTGCTTCCTCTGCATCTTCTAAAACCAGCTTGAACATCTGGAAGTTCATGGTTCATATACTGTTGAAGCCTGGCTTGGAGAATTTTGAGCATTACTTTGCCATTGCCAAAAAGGCCCATCTAGTCAAGGCTATGGTTTTTCCTGTGGTCATGTATGGATGTGAGAGTTGGACTGTGAAGAAAGCTGAGCACTGAAAAATTGATGCTTTTGAACTGTGGTGGTAGAGAAAACTCTTGAGAGTCCCTTGGACTGCAAGGAGGTCCAACCAGTCCATTCTAAAGATCAGTCCTGGGTGTTCATTGGTAGAACTGATGCTAAAGCTGAAACTCCAATACTTTGGCCACCTCATGCGAAGAGTTGACTCATTGGAAAAGACCCTGATGCTGGGAGGGATTGGGGGCAGGAGGAGAAGGGGACAACAGAGGATGAGATGGCTGGATGGCATCACTGACTCTATGGACATGAGTTTGAGTAGACTCCAGGAGTTGGTGATGGATAGGGAGGCCTGGCATGCTGCGATTCATGGGGTCACAAAGAGTTTGATACAAATGAGCGACTGAACTGAACTGAACTGAACTTGCTAGCGGGTGAGATGAGTGCAATTGTGCAGCAGTTTGAACATTATTTGGCATTGCCTTTCTTTGGGATTGGAATGGAAACTGACCTTTTCCAGTCCTGTGGCCACTGCTGAGTTTTCCAAATTTGCTGGCATATTGAGTGCAGCAGTTTCACAGCATCATCTTTTAGAATCTGAAGCAGCTCAACTGGAACTTCATCACTTCCACAAGCTTTGTTCTTAGTGATGCTTCGTAAGGACCGCTTGACTTCACATTCCAGGATGTCTGGCTCTAAGTGAGTGTTCACACCATCATGATTATGTGAGTTGTGAAGATCTTTTTTGTATAGTTTTTCTGTGTATTCTTGCCACCTCTTCTTAATATCTTCTGCTTCTGTTAGGTGCATACCATTTCTATCCTTTATTTTGCTCATCTTTGCAAGAAATGTTCCCTTGGTATCTCTTATTTTCTTGAAGGTATCTCTAGTCTTTCCCATTCTATTGTTTTCCTCTATTTCTTTGCATTGATCACTGAGGAAGGCTTTCTTTTCTCTCCTTGCTATTCTTTGGAACTCTGAAACTTTGCAATCAGATGGATATATCTTTCTTTTTTGGACATTTTCCATATAATTTTTGTAATTAAAAAATAATATTGATTTAAAGTGAAAATATTAATAAAACAATGAATATTCATTTCAGAAAATTGCAGTTATGTTTTTCAAGATATCTTTTCATAGCAGAGGATTGTTAAGTGTGTGTGTTCAGTTGAAAGAAGGGATTACTTTTTAAGTTATAAATATCAAAAATATTACATAATTTATGAGCTGCTATAGACTTGGTAAAATTAACTTCAAAAGTTATTGAACACCATGTGTATCTCTATGCAGAACTTGAGAAATAATTAATCTTTATGTCCCTAGAAAATGTAAATCAATAAGTCTAAGCAAAATGAAAGAAGCATCATTACTAGCATTTTGTAAATTGACGTCTTAAGGATGTACTGTAAGTCTTTGATTCTGAAGAGTAGCATCGCTTAAATTTATTAAGCTTATTTGAAGTATGACTTATGTAATGTACCAAGATTACAACCATGTAAAGAAGTATTAGACAACTCTCCAAATCTAAGCCTAAAAGATGAAAATATATTTAGACTTTTTTATTTAATCAAAAACTAAATGCTATGAATTGTTATTGCCATATACTCCTAGGTTTCACATCTGCTAAAAGTTGCATTTTAAATAATAGAGTCTGTTCATTGAATTGTCAACAAATTTTCATGCAAGATTTAATTATACCATAATGGGATGAGGTGACATGGATTCTAATACTTGCCTAGTCTCTGTGACCTTGCATGTTCCATCTTAAACAAACAAACAAACACACAATTATTGACTTCAACCATCAAAGCACTGAGTCAGATGTTGCAAGGATAGAAAGCAAAAGGAAACTGTGCCCTTGCTCAGACAGAGTTTGCAATCCCCTTGGGGACAAAAGTAAGAAAATATACAAGTTGCTATAATGCAATAGAGATTTTAAGTGCCTTTGAAAAGATTAAGAAAGGAAATATTATATTAAAGAGAAATTTTTCAAGGTAGGCTTTCAAATTTGTGTACAATTTCAAAACATAAATGGAAAATTGGATTGGAGGGCCCCATGTCAGGGAAACAGCATGAAGCATTAAGAAAAATGTATAAGAGAAACACCTTTAGAAAGAGCAAGTCACAAAGTGTTATTTTATTGTTTTTATAAAGTGTTAGGTTGAGAAAATGTAGAGAAATTATAGTCTATAAAGTCATAAAAGTAGTTTAGAATTAAATAGTTTTTTAGTCACTAAGTCTTGTCTGACCTTTTGCTACCACACGAGCCTGCCAGGCTCCTCTGTCCATGGGATTTCCCAGGCAAGAATACTGGAGTGGGTTGCCAATACCTTATCCAGGGGATCTTCCTGACCGAGGTATTGAACCCACTTCTCTTGCATTGACAGGCGGATTCTTTACCACTGAGCCACCAGAGAAGCCCTTAGAATCAAATAGTGAAAGTCACTCAGTTGTGTCCTACTCTTTGTGACCCCATGGACTATACAGTCCATGGAATTCTCCAGGCCAGAATACTGGAGTGGGTAGCCTTTCCCTTCTCCAGGGGATCGTCTCAATCCAGGGACTGAACCAAAGTCTCCTGCATTGCAGGCAGATTCCTTACCAGGTGAGCCACTAGGGAAGCCCAGAATCAAACTGTAGACCAAATTAATTGACAGAATTTAACTGATTAATTTTACAAATGATTTATTTGGGGTTGTAATTCCAGAGACCATATTACACACTGAAAATCCATACTTCATGTATAAGAAACACCATGTCTTGAGACTGTATAGTCTAAAGGAAATAGAAACAAGTGGCATAATTACATCCAAATATCTGAAATTAAAATTATTACAATTGAAAGCTGTGATAGACAGTTGTACAGTTCTGGAAAATGCATGATATAAAATCTGTCTTCATCTAATGGAGTAATAAAGAATTTCCTGAAAAAAAAAAAAGTAGTTCAGAAGGATAGTGATGAAAAGAGGACAAAAGAGTGTACTTGCTTGTATGAATGTTTGTGTGAAATGTAAGGCCAGCGTGACTGCTGCACTGACAGACAGGTGTTCTCCACTTGTAGGGGAAGTAGGAAAGGTAAGACAGTCCCAGATGTTGCAGGGTTTTTTTTTGTTTTTGTTTTTAAAGTGAGTTTGTTCTTTATCCTAAAACTAAAGCATAGTTAGTCAAGTGACTAATAAGAGAAAATTTTGTTTTATTGTTATCAGAACTCCATTAAAAAAATTAAACACTCATTATTGAGTGAAGAAAAATTGGAGGGACAAAAGATTTGAAGGAAGAAAATGAAAATGTTGCTACAGTGAACCAGATGAGAGCTAAGGATTGCTCCAAATAAGTGCTTTGGACACAGAAACCTTCATACTAAGTTAAGAAATATATAAGATGTAGAATGGAAAGTGTATTGTGGAGAATTAGAAATTAAAGTGACAAAGTTATCCACAGTTACTCTTTGTGGCAGAATTGTGATATTTAGTTGGTTTTATCCCCAGTGATAGAGAATTTAGGCAAGGCTGGGAAATAAAATTCTTCCAAAGATGGAGACTATAAACTCATTTTTAGTACCTGTGGCAATCCTTTGAAATAGATGTTCAAATAAAGATGCAGAATTGCTATTTCAAAGAATGAGGTTAAATTGGATCTTTACACAAGTAATTATTGATGTGGGAACAGTAATGGGACTTTGCTAGGGATCAATGAAAAAGTTAAAATGTATCCCTAATATACTGATCAATACTGTGGATAAGACTGAGAAGAGATTAAGAAAGAATAAATGAATGTTCATAGAAAGTGTGACATCACAGAATCGTTTCAAAATAGTGTCAACAAGCACAATAAATGCTGAGAGAGCAAGTAAAAGGATACTAACTACTAGTTTTTCAGGTGGAAAAATCAATGAAGATTTTAGAAGTGTTATTTCAGAGAGGTTATAGAAAGAAAATAGATTTTTCTGGGTTGAGGAGAGAAAGGTAGTGAGGAAATATAGCCAGAGTTCAAAGGTAACTATTTCAAGAAATGGTTTGTACAGAGAGATGACAGGCCTAGAGTTGACATGTATAATTAATTGGAGAACGTTAAAAATAAACTATTGGATATATTCAATGGAAAAATGCAGTCAAAGTGAAATGGAATTTGGTACATGGCATAAATAATAGGTTTTTCCTAATAAGAATGACAAGATAGAAAACTTCATTTTGAAAATTAATACAACTAGGGTAAATGGTGACTTGGAGCTAAGTCTCTCTTGAATGAGATGAGAGGATGCAAAGGCTTATATGAACATGTATAACTGAACTTTTGGAGTTGATATACATTGATAGCAGAGAGATGAAACTAGAAAAATAAGGCAACTGATGTGATAGTTTTGAAAAGGTAGAATCTATTGCAACTGATAAATGATTTTACCCAGAAATTGGAGCTACTTATTGTGAACTGCGGGCTTCCCTATGGCCCAGATGCTAAAGATTCCATCTGCAATGCAGGAGACCCAGGTTTGATCCCTGTGTTGGAAAGATCTCCTGGAGGAGGAAATTGCAACCCACTTCAGAATTCTTGCCTGGAGAATCCCATGGACAGAGGAGCCTGGCAGGCTACAGTCCATAGGGTCACAAAGAGTCAGACACAACTCAGTACACATGCATGTTACGTCCAATGATCAGTTTCCTACATTCATTTTACTTGATCTTGTAGCAACATTTGGTAAAGGTTGGTTGTTGTTCACTTGCTAGGTCATGTCCAGCTCTTTGTGACCCCCATGGACTGCAGCACCTCCAGGCTTCCCTGTCCTTCACTATCTCCCAAAGTTTGCCCAAATTCATATCCATTCATTCAGTGATGCTATCTAACCATTTCATCCTCTGCCACCCCTTTCTTCTTTTGCCTTCAATCTTTCCAAGTATCAGGGCCTGTTGATCAGTCTCTTAAAAATTCTTTCTTCATATGACTTTAAGAAAACAAATACTCTTGATTTTGTCCAAAGTACTAGAATTCTTTTTTGATATCCTGGAAAAAAATCTGAGGAGATCTAGGACTCAGTTCTTGGAATTCTCCATTTTACTGATCTCTCCATGGTATTTCCCATTAAATACCTTGAGGTGCTTTTAATTGACTAGCAAGTCCTATATTTTTATCTCAATCCTATACTCTAACAATATATCTTTTTAAAAATATTTTTCTTACTCAGCTGTTAAAAAGAATACATTTGAATCAGTTCTGATGAGATGGATGAAACTGGAGCCGATTATACAGAGTGAAGTAAGCCAGATAGAAAAACACCAATACAGTATACTAACACATATATATGGAATTTAGAAAGATGGTAATGATGACCCTGTATGCAGGACAGCAAAAAAGACACAGATGTGTATAGCGGACTTTTGGACTCAGAGGGAGAGGGAGAGGGTGAGATGATTTGGGAGAATGGCATTGAAACATGTATAATATCATGTAAGAATCGAATTGCCAGTCTATATCCAATGCAGGATATGGCACACTTGGGGCTGGTACACGGGGATGACCCAGAGAGATGTTGTGGGGAGGGGGATGGGAGGGGGGTTCATGTTTGGGAACGCATGTACACCCGTGGTGGATTCATGTCAATGTATGGCAAAACCAATACAGAATTGTAAAGTAAAATAAAAAATAAACTAAAAAAATAAAAATATTTTTCTTAAAAATGTATTTTTAGCACTATTTAGCTTCTTTGATTGGAAAAGGCAATGGCAACCCATTACAGTACTCTCACCTGGAAAATCCCATGGATGGAGGAGCCTGGTGGGCTGCCATCTCTGGGGTCGCAGAGAGTTGGACATGACTGAAGTGATGTAGCAGCAGCAGCAGCAGCTTCTTTGATTGGATCTCAAATAGGTCTTTCACAATTAACAGGACCCAAACCCATATTCTAATTGGAACACTCCTAGTAAGAGCCTGCTTATCTTTCAGTCTCTCTCCTTTAAATTTACAGGTACACTACCCTTGATCTTGAAGTCATTGAACACACCTCACAATAATTCCATCAGCATATGTTGTTGGCTCCTTGTTCAGAATATATTATATATCTGAACACTTCTCACTGTTGCCATGGCTACAAAGCCTCTTCCTTACTTCTCCTATTATTACTCTTATTCAGACAGACAAGTCCCCATGCTCTTTTTGGTATAAATTAAGCACGGTCATACCTTAGAACCTTTATAGTTGGCAATCTCTCTTCTTAAAATACCCTCTTTCATCATATCTACATAGCTTGCTCCCATCTTTGTCTATACCCAAATTTAAACAGAATTCCCCCTGAATACCTTTATAAAGACTGCCATGATGGGTCAGGTGGTAAAGAATCCACCTGCAGTGCAGAAGATGCAGGAGACAGAGTTCGATCCCTGGGTTGAGAAGATCCCCTGGAGTGGGACATGACAACCAACTCCAGTATTCTTGCTGGGAAAATCCCTTGGACAGAGGAGCCTGGTGGGCTATGGTCCATGGGGTCACAAAGAGATGGATATGACTGAAGTGACTAAGCACACATGCACACCATTTTAAAAGGGACTATACCTCACTCCCATGCTTTCTATAACTTTCCCATGTTTTATTTTTCCCCATGGCAGTATACTATGTGATGTATAGTTTAATTTTCCACATATGTATTTTAGAAATACAGATAGAATGACTGAGAATATGTATCATAATTTTATCTAACTTATTTTTAGTTATAATTTACATAGCCATCCATGGTCAATGGCTATCATCTTGGAAAGTGTAGAGCTAAAATGTTAAACTATTAAGGCAGGGATTGTTCTCTCTTTTCTCTATACTTGTTTCATTATTTTGCTTAGACTGATATCTGAAGCACAGTAAATATCCAATATAAGCATGCATGCTGAAGCTGAAGCTCCAATACTTTAGTCACCTGAGGGGAAGAGAAAACTCATTGGAAAAGACTCTGATGCTTGGGAAGACTGAAGGCTCTGCAGATAATGCAGCAGTCCACAAAGAGTCGGACATGACTTAGTGACTGAACAAAAGAGTACACATCCAAAGAGATGGCTTTGGATTGACTCAGATTAATACATGAATTTACTGAAAAGGAAGAGATTCTTTCTCTCTGTTTCTCAATCTCTCTCTCTGAAGGAGGAAAGGAAATGTTAGAGACGAGATAAGCAGAAAGGTTAGGGTTAAAAAATGTATTTTCAGTCTTTCCAAATCATAACAGAATGGAGGGGAACTACTTAATTCAAGCTGAGGATAACACTGCTTTGGAAGATACAATAAGAATTAATAAAGCATTGTTGAGCAACAATGCAGGTTGAGCTGAGTTTAGAAAACATGAACAAGTCATGTTTTTGTGACTATTACCAATCATACTTGACAGCTCTGTTGTTAGAAAATGCAAAAAGGCAGGGAAAAACAAGAGGTTTCAACTCTGTACTTTCTTATATGATGTTAAAAATTAATCTGTGCCCAAATGACAGTCAGAAACCCTGTACATAGAAAGATACATGTTTCTGGGAGAAGTGATATATCATAATATAGCCTGCACAAAGGACCCTCCCAAAGTGCTAGAGTGTAAAGAAAGACAAATGGCTGCATTTGTTCCTGTCCACTGACAAATTTAAATGTGGAAATAAATTTAGCTATTGTACCTATGTGTGTGCTCAGTCGCTAAGTCATGACTGATTCTTTGCAACCCCATGGACTGTAGCCCACTAGGCTCTGTCCCGGGAATTTTCCATGTAGGAATACTGGAGTGAGTTGCCATTTCTTCTTCCAGGGGATCAAACCCAAGTCTCCTGTGTCTGCCGCATTGGTAGACTGATTCTTTACCACTGAGCCACCCTCACCTATAACTGCCTTACATTTTTAAAACACTACAATAAGGTATAAACTTGCAAATATATTTTTTCACACAGTCTATAATGAAATAGAATTTTTAGATAGTATCTAGCTCTTCCATTATGAATTTTTTCAGGTCATTGAGAATAGTCGCTTATAGGGAGTGATTTTCTTTCCTTAATCAGTGACTAACAATTTAATTTCTCAACACTAATTTTCACATATTAGAATATAAACTTCACCCCTTAACCCCAGACTACACTGTGCGCATTTGAAAATGTCTTCCTGGTGTTGCTGCTCCTCTGCCTGTTTTGTGCGTCTGCATGCGGTCCCTGGCAGGACCTAGCTTAATCCTCTCTTCAGCTTCTGAGGGTTTTTCTGGTTGTTTATAGTCCAGTCCTTCTGATTGTGATACTTAAGGGTAAATTTACGTTAAAAAACTCACTCAACTAGTTTGTGGTAGCACAAAGCTTAGCATCCTGACCTCTGTACTGAGCTTGTCTGATGTACTCTTTTTGAATTTCTCTGCATTTGAAGTGGTAAACCTCAGCTTTCTGATTTGACATTTCAGACCACTCAGGAACTTCCCTAGATAGATTTGTGATTTATACTCCCCAGTACAAAATTCTCAGGTCAGTTTGAATTGTTTCTTCCTGAGCTTCAAGTGTTCCTCCTCTTTGCTTCACTGATTGTGCTTCAATCCATCTGCAATGGACTGAATGTTTCTCTCCACATGCCTCCTCAACCCAAATTCATCTGTTGAAATCCTAACCTTCATTGCTTTAGTATTCTGAGGTGAAGCCTTTGGGAGGTGACTATAATAAAATGTGATGAAATCTTGAAGGTGAAGCTCTTCTGAATGGGATTAGTGTCCTTGTAAAAGAAATGTGAGAGAGACTAGGGCTCCTCCTGCCATGAGAGGTTACAATGAGAAGAGGTCTGTCAGTGAATAAGTGGTTCCTCATCAGACACCAAATCTGTTTGTGTCTTGATCTTGGACTTCTTACCTTCAAGAAATGTGGGAAATAGAAGGGCATTATTTATAAACCACCCTGTTTACAGTATATTTTTATGGAAGCCTAGACGGACTAATCTGCTGAAAGCAAGGTCTTAGTGATATAATTTTTTTACGGTTTTCACATGGGCAAATGTCTTTATTCCATCTTCACATCGGATTTGTGATTTGGTTGGATGCTTGTTTTAAATTCTGCTGACTTTGCTCTTTAAGAACACTTTGCCCACTCTGTGTTCTGGGTGGAAGTTGGGTGCCCATTTTTATTGTTTTTGCTTTATGATATGTTTATTTGATTTTATTTCCTATCACCTATTTAATTTTTTTCCTCAAGTTTTTAAAACCTTATTTAAATTTAAAAGAACTTACAATTTTTTTTGTTTGTTTTGGGTCAAATATGCCTATTTTTATAGATTGAACTTTTTCTTAAAAAATACTTCATTCATCCAATTAGTAAGAACAGTGTATCTATGATTGGTTTGGGCTTCCCAGGTGTGTCATATGGTAGAAAATCTGCCTGCAATACAGGAGGCCTGGGTTCAGTCCCTGAGTTGGGAAGGTCCCCTGGAGGAGGGCATGGCAACCCACTCCAATAGTCTTGCCTAGAGAATCTCGTGCACAAAGGAGTCTGGCAGGATACAGTCCACGGGGTCACAAAGAGCCAGACACAACTGAGTGACTAAGCACAGCACAGCACAGCATGATTGATTTAAAGTGATTTCTAGGGCACACTGTTTAATGACATTGTCACTTTTGTGGACTGAAATTTTGTTTTTAATTATTTGGTCAATTCTGGATAGACAAAAAGAATCTGGTAAAAGCTGTCTACAAAATACTATGAAATTATGAAAAGCTATGACAAATGTAGACAGTGTGTTGAAAGCAGAAACCTAGCTCTGCCAGCAAAGGTCCATAGAGTCAAGGCTGAGGTCTTCCCAGTGGTCACATACAGTTGTGAGAGTTGGACTATAAAGAAGGCAGAGTGCCAAAGAATTGATGTCTTCAAACTGTGGTGCTGGAGAAGACTTCTAAGAGTCCCCTGGACAGCAAGGAGTTCAAATCAGTCAATCTTAAAGAAAATCAACCCTGAATACTCCTTGGAAGGACTGAAGCTGAAGTTGAAGCTCCAGTATTTTGGTCATCTGATGTGAACAGCCATCTCATTCCTTGATGCTGGGAAAGATTGAGGGCAGAAGGAGAAGAGGGCATCAGATGATGAGGTGTCTGGGTGGCATCACTGATGCAATAGACATGAACTTGGGTAAACTTTGGGAGATGGTAAGGGACAGAGAGGCCTGATGTGCTGCAGTCCATGGGGTCTCAAAGAGTCGGACACAACTGAGTGACTGAACATCAAAATAAAAGATGATTAAGAACTAGATACCTAGAATATAATTACATGTTTATAAATTTCTTATCTTTTCTATGCTGCTGCTGCTGCTAAGTCGCTTCAGTCATGTCCGACTCTATGCGACCCCATAGACAGAAGCCCACCAGGCTCCTCCCTGGCATTCTCTAGGCAAGAATACTGGAGTGAGTTGCCATTTCCTTCTCCTAATATCTTTTCTATACATTGGTTTAAGTTCTAGATAGATCCTATACACTATCTTAGTCCATTCAGACTGCTATAGCAAAATGCCATAAACTTAGTGGCATATAAACAATAAGACATTATTTTTCATAGTTCTGGAGGCTGGAAGTCTGAGATCAAGGTGCCAGTATGGTCAAGTTCTGATGAGGGTGTTCTTCCAAGTGGCAGGCTGCTGAGTTCTTATGGCCTCTCAGAGTGGAGAGCAGAGAGCAATAACTCTCTAGTGGATCCTATAAAGCCACTGACCCTCTTCATGAGGACTCAGGCCTCAGACTTCATCTAATTCTAGTCACCTCCCTAAAGCCCTAGCTCCTAATACCATCATATTATGGGGCTCTCTGTGTTGTTCGGTGGCATCACCAACTCAATGGACATGAGTTTGAGTAAACTCCGGGAGTCGGTGAGGGACAGGGAGGCCTGGCATGCTGCAGTCCATGGGGTCGCAAAGAGTCGGACATGACTGAGCAACTGAAATGAACTGAACTGAACTGTGTTGTTCAGCAGTAAAAGAATCTGCCTTGCAAGCAGGAGACTCAGGTTTGATCGGTGGGGTGGTAAGATTCTCTGAGAAGGAAATTACAACCCACTCCAGAATTCTTTCTTGGGAAATCTCATGGATAGAACAGCCTGGCAGGCTACAGTCCATGGGTTCACAAAGATTTGGACATAGTGACTAAACAACAACAACGAGTGTTATATTTCAGTACACAGATTTAATGGGAACATGAAAGAGAGAGAACAAGGAAGAAAAAAGGGTGAAAGATTTCTGGAAGTCTGAAGATCAATAAAGAACAATGAGAGCCATACATCGTGCAAATATATATTTTTTCTATAACTAGACTCAGTGCAATCTCTTTCATTGCTTCATTTTTAGAAAACTTTGATTAGTCATTTTGACATAGAACTATTGAATCCTGTTTGTAGCAATTTATTCTGTGATATCCACCCCCTAATACAACTCTATATATGTAAATGAGACCTTTATTTGCTATATTGCCTCAGGCTTACTTTCAAATGTTCTCATTCTTTCTATTATAATTTTGTCTCAAAAACTAGCATACCTTATGTTTCAAAGGGGAAATTGCAGACTTTGAAGCTATATTCTGATTTATAGTTAAAATGTTATATCTTTGTTATCTATTCCTCGAAAGTAAAGACATATTATGCCATTGTGGGAGTATGTGTATGTATGTATATATATTATTTCCTATAGTACCCAAGTGGTGCTAGTGGTGAAGAATCCTTCTGCCAGTGCAGAAGATGTAAGAGACACAGGTTTGATTCCTGGGCCAGGAAGATCCCCTGGAGGAGGGCATGGCAAACTTCTACAGTATTCTTGCCTAGAGAATACCATGGTCAGAAATACCTGATGGTCTACAGTCCAAAGGCATCACAAAGACGGACACTACTGAAATGACTTAGCACAAACTCATAGCACCCAGATTAAATATACAGATTATTTGAAAATATTTTAAAAATAAATTATATAATTTGACATCCTTGGGATTTACAGGAAGTCAAATTTTTTCTGGAATGAGTTTACTTAACAAAAATCACTTTTCAAACTTTGCTTGCTGGTCAAAGGGGATCTTGGATATAGGCCTTATATATATATATATATATTTCATCAGAAAAAATGAAATGAGATTAATGTAATGATTTGATCAGTTTGGTGATGGAAAGTTCTGCTTGTCCTATTAAAGGAGTTAAGTTACACATTTGCAACAAGATAATAAAATTGTATCAGAAAATGTTTTGTGAAATCTTTCATTTTAAATGAGTTACCAGGGAATATACTCTGGTCTTTTCCATTTACCCTGCATTTCTTCCCTTGGCCCTGATGTCAGTCCAGGGTGGTGGCCCTAGCAGATGCATTATCTAAGTCACCACTTTCATCTTGCTTTCAGTGGTCTTGGGAGGAGAGACAGTTTGGTTGCATGTTTTTCTTGCTCTCTCTTTGCAGAGTAAAGGTTTGGTAGTGGTGGAATTTCCTCAGCTCTTCTTTGGGTGTCAAGTCTCTCAGCTATCTTTTCCTTTAGATTCCATTAACTGCATTCTCCCTTTGCACCCTAAGAATTGAGATAATAGGGTTTCCCTCCCCACTATTCCCTATGACTTGAACTGGATAATTTGCCATCTTCTGTAGGTTTCATTCAATTAACCTTTAAAGATGTTAGAATCATGACTGCATAAAACTGCAGCCAATTTTCTCTATTCTAATAATGGCATAAATGATGAGATGCACAATCATTTTCCTTGAAGGTATTTCTTGGCCCCGTAGACTGAGCAGGATCATGGAAAAATAATTCAAGATGAAGTGTTTAACCTATTTAGACACTTGAAGCAACAAATTTCAACAGCAGAAAAATTAAGATAAAACAGTATATGTTTAATGGTGTGTGTAAGATTGAGAATGAGAGAAAAAATAATAACTCTTGTTTCTAAATGTCCAAATTCCATTGTTTAAAATGAAACAATTACATAAATTAAAACGAGTAGAATATTATTAATGATCCTAAAATGACATATGCTTAGCATGTGTGATATGTATTCATTTAGTTAATTCACAATTCACTATTCATCTTAACATTATATATAGTATACGATATGTTTTCAATTTATATAATTTCAATATATATAACAACATTATATTTGAAAATGTGTTCTATATTCAGACTAAACCATTCCTATGTCAAGTAGGGACATTTATTATCCCATAGATTATTATTAATGACTAAATTTTATTGCCCAGAAATAATTTTAGCAGTTTAAAGCAACATAAACAAGATTTAGAAGGATATTTTAAATTTTAGATTCTATTTTTTTGGTTGCTGTTGTTTTTTTAAATTTTAGATTCTTGACTTCAGTAATTTTCAAGCAAATGCCCTCTTGATACTAATTGGGTATTTTATTTTTCAATGCTTTCCTGCAATCTACCAATATCTTATCAAAAGTCAATTGAATAATATTAACTATATTAATAATATTTTAATACTTTCTATCAATATAGCCTCAAATTTTCATGTTCTGATTAATTTTTTAATATTAGTCATTCAATAATGTATTTATTATACTTTGACTTTAGGTCTCTATGTATTTTTAAATATTACACTAAAAAAAAAAAAACTTGGATGATTGGATTTCTCAGTCCTTGATTTTACAGTTATATTTAAATGACTTGTTACAACAAATGTTTGTGAGTTATTTACTCCATTTTTAATTTTTTCTAGCCCAGTAAAAACTGATACATTCCACCTTTTACTTTTCCTCGAAAAATATTTGAACAACAGTTAGATAAAATTTGGCATTTTGTCTTTGAGATTTTGTTTCAGAAACGTTTGACATATTCAATCAATCAACAAGTTATAATAGTTCAAGTTTTCTGTTTTGTAATTCTTCATTCATAAAGTAGCTAGCAAATAATATATACCTTTTTAATTATGCAAGTCACTTCTAGTGAAAGGATAAGTTGATAAGTGCTACTTATGTGACTAATAAAATTTTATGAGCCCTTTGAAAAATTCTAAAATGATACTTACATCCAGAAGTAACAAAAAGTTTACAAAATTGTAAACTAAAGATCGTGGACAATCTATTAAAAAAGGGCATTTTTATCATTATAGAATCAAAATAAACATTTCTTGCAACAGAATTGTCAATTCTCCTTATGTTTATTTTCCAACTGTAGTAATGGTAAATCTTAGATGAAAGGGATTCCAAATCAGAATTTTATAATCATTAATTTTGTTAACTTAAAAGCTGTGTTTTGATTGAAATTAACATTTTTATTAATCGACTTGAAGTCAGTTACACTCCACAATGTGAGTGGGCCCCATCCAACTAGTTGAGGTCCTGAATAGAACAATAAGGCCCTTCTACTTGAAAAATAGGGAATTCTATCAGATTGCCTTCAGACTGTATCAATGAGCTTGGCCTTCCTTGATCTTGAGTCTGTTCTCCCACCTTGCAGATATGGACTTGCCTGTCTCCACATTCTCTGAAAAATCCTATTGAATGTAGTTGCATTGCTTGCTCCATACATAACTTGGCTTCCCTGGTGACTCAGTTGGTAAAGAAGATGCCTACAATGCAAGAGACCTGGGTTTGATCTCTGGGTTGAGAAGATCCCCTAGATTAGGAACTGGCAACTCACTCCAGTATTCTTGCCTAGAGAATTCCATGGACAGAATGTCTGGCAGGGGTCACAAAAGAGTAAGTCATGATTGAGCAGTTAACACTTTCTCTTTTCACTTCCCTACATTACCTATCAGAAATTTTGGTATGATTATCATTCATATGAGTTTTTGAGAGAGCTTTCCTAATTGTTGTTTACTATCATTATTTAATGCTTGAGTATACAAGAAAAAGAACCAAATTAAAATACAGTTAAGTATGGGGCATTCCATGAATGAAGGTGAGATTATATTGGGCAATTTCTTTCAGAAAACTTAAACATAGAACACAGCTGTTAAAGACATACATTTGAAAACACAAGAAAAGGGCTAACATAGACAGAAACTTGAGAAAAAATGTACTTTTATTTTTTTTTTAATTAATTTATTTATTTTTAATTTTTACTTTACAATTCTGTATTGGTTTTGGCATAGATTGACATGAATCCACCACAGGTGTACATGCGTTCCCAAACATGAACCCCCCTCCCACCCCCCTCCCCACAACATCTCTCTGGGTCATCCCTGTGCGTCAGCCCCAAGCGTGTCATATCCTGCATCAGACATAGACTGGCATTTCGATTCTTACATGTTATTATACATGTTTCAATGCCATTCTCTCAAATCATCACACCCTCTCCCTCTCCCTCTGAGTCCAGAAGTCCGCTATACACATCTGTGTCTTTTTTGCTGTCCTGCATACAGGGTCATCATTGCCATCTTCCTAAATTCCATATATATGTGTTAGTATACTGTATTGGTGTTTTTCTTTCTGGCTCACTTCACTCTGTATAATTGGCTCCAGTTTCATCCATCTCATCAGAACTGATTCAAATGTATTCTTTTTAATGGCTGAGTAATACTCCATTGTGTATATGTACCACAGCTTTCTTATCCATTCATCTACTGATGGACATCTAGGTTGTTTCCATGTCCTGGCTATTATAAACAGTGCTGCGATGAACATTGGGGTACATGTGTTTCTTTCAATTCTGGTTTCCTCTGTGTGTATGCCCAACAGTGGGATTGCTGGGTCATAAGGCAGTTCTATTTGCAATTTTTTAAGGAATCTCCACACTGTTCTCCATAGTGGCTGTACTAGTTTGCATTCCCACCAACAGTGTAGGAGGGTTCCCTTCTCTCCACACCCTCTCCAGCATTTATTGCTTGCAGATTTTTGGATCGCAGACATTCTGACTGGTGAGAAAAAATGTACTTTTAAAAGAGTGCTACTATATCTAGTTAAACTTGAGGAGGCAGGTGATGGCGTTCAGAAGAGTGGAAAAAAGTTAACATTAAAGTGGAATCACTGAACTAAAAATGGCACCTTATATATTGTGTATAAGCAAACCAAAGCAGATTAATAATATATTTCTGATCAGAAATAATGGTGACCAAAAGCTTTGTACTTTAAAATGTAGAAACAAAAATTATTGGCAAACTCTTCTATATTCTGTAAACATATTATTTGAAAGGCAAATTGAAATAATGGCATTTTAAAATTAATTGTTATCACAGCTGTGCTTTAGAAATAGGTAAAATGCTGGAAGCTGAATGGAAAATTATACCAGATGGTAAATTTGATAAAGAGGAATAAATGAATAACACTATGTATAATATATATGTCATGAATTTTACATGCAAATATGTGAATTAATTTATATAACTATATAATTTTAGTTATGTATTATATAAAATCCATTATACATGCATACTCCTGTTCAACTGTGTAAAATATAATGATGATAATGTAGAGCAAAAACTATAATGCTCTATGATGCTATCATGCATAGGTGAAATATAAGGTAACATATATAGCATTGAGAGAATGTGTTAATTGCAGTATATTACTGCAAAGCTCTTATGTTTTACAGATTATTTCTATAGTAAATTCAAATTGGATTGTAATAATATAAAGAAGCATGTTGTAATCCCTAAAACTACAATTACAAATTAATTCAAATAAAAGCTAAGGTCCAGTTGAGCTATTTAAAATCCTAAAAGATGATGCTGTGAAAGTGCTGCACTCAATATGTCAGCAAATTTGGAGAACTCAGTAGTGGCCACAAGGCTAGAAAAGGTCAGTTTTCATTCCAATCCCAAAGAAAGGCAATGCCAAAGAATATTCAAATTACTGCACAATTTCACTCATCTCACATGCTAGCAAAATAATGCTCAGAATTCTCTAAGCCAGCCTTCAACAGTACATGAACCATGAACTTCCAGATGTTTAAACTGGATTTAGAAAAGGCAGAGGAACCAGAGCTCAAATTGCCAACATCCATTGGATCACAGAAAAAAATGAGAGTTCCAGAAAAACATCTAATTCTGCTTTATTGACTATACCAAAGCCTTTGATTGTGTGGATCACAACAAACTAGAAAATTCTTCAAGAGTTGGGAGTACAAGACCACCTGGCCTGGCTCCTGAGAAATCTGTATGCAGGTCAGGAAGCAATAATTAGAAACAGACATGGACCAATGGACTGAGTCCAAATTGGAAAGGAGTATATCAAGGCTGTATATTGTCACCCTGCTTATTTAACTTATATGTAGAATGCATCATGCAAAAAGCAGGGCTGGATGAAGCATAAGCTGGAATCAAGATTGCCGGGAGAAATATCAATAAACTCAGATGTGCAGATGACACCACTCTTATGGCAGAAAGTGAAGAAGAACTAAGCAGTCTCTTGATGAGACTGAAAAAGCTGGCTTAAAACTCAACATTCAGAAAACTAAGTTCATGTCAGCTGGTCCTATCACTTTATGGCAAATAGATGGGGAAACAATAGAAACAGTGAGAGACTTTATTTTATTTGGCTCCTAAATAATTGCAGATGGTTACTGAGGCCATGAAATTAAAGGTTTGCTCCCTGGAAGAAAAACTATGACCAATCTAATAGCATATTTAAAAAAAACAGGGACATTATTTTTCTGACAAAGTTCCATCTAGTCAAAGCCATGGTTTTGCCAGTAGTCATATATGAATGTGAGATTTGGACTATAAAGAAAGCTGAGCCTATTATACAGAGTGAAGTAAGCCAGAAAGAAAAACACCAATAAAGTATACTAATGCATATATATGGCATTTAGAAATATGGCAATGATAACCCTGTATGCGAGACAGCAAAAGAGACAGTCTTTTGGACTCTATGGGAGAGGGAGAGGGTGGGATGATTTGGGAGAATGGCATTGAAACATGTATAATATCATATATGAAATGAATTGCCAGTCCAGGTTCGATGCAGGATACCGGATGCTTGGGGCTGGTGCACTGGGATGACCCAGAGGGATGGTATAGGGAGGGAGGTGGGAGGGGGGTTCAGGATGGGGAACACATGTACACCTGTGGTGGATTCATGTTGATATATGGCAAATTTAATACAATATTGTAAAGTAATTAGCCTCCAATTTAAATAAATTTATTAAAAAATAAAGCTGAGGACAGAAGAATTAATGTTTCTGAACTGTGCTGTTGGAGAAGACTCTTGAGAGTCCCTTGGACTGTAAGGAGATCCAACTAGTCCATCCTAAAGGAAATCAGTATGGAATATTCATTGGAAAGCTGAAGCTGAAACTCCAATATTTTGGCTACCTGATGCAAAGAACTGACTCATTGGAAAGAACCTGATGCTGGGAAAGATTGAAGGCAAGACAAGAAGGGAATGGCAGAAGATGAAATGGTTGGATGCTATCACCGACTCTCTGGACATAAGTTTGAGCAATCTCCAGGAGTTGGTGATGGACAGGGAAGCCTGGCATGCTGCAGTCCATGGGGTGACAAGGAGTCAGTTACAACTCAGCAACAACTAAACGGAAAAGCTAAACAATTCAATAAAAATTGAAATGACATATTAGAATATTTGCATAATAAATTAAGAAAAGAATAAACAACCAAATTAAACATTAAAAAATTTAAAGCAATTGGAAAAAATAAAAAATTTTCTATGTACTTTATCAGGAGATGTATTTAAAATATAAAAACATGGATCTTCTAGCTCTCCCCCAGGACCTAGAAATCTAAAAAGAACATCATATATATTCTGTCAGCTAGGAAATTTGGGGTGATTTATAAGACAATGGCTTTCCTTGAAACTATTAGAGTTCAGTTTGAAGAACAACAAATACACTGAAATACAAGGATTACAAATACTTTTAAGACATGGGGAACACAGGTGTAAACTCATTTGGTCACAGAGTAAGAAAAATATATGAACACTAGAAAAAAATGCATAATAGTTAAAAATCTGACAGGAAAAAAAACAAAACAAAACAAAACAAAACAGCAAATACGTTTACTCCCAGAGCAGCTACTGGAAAGGAAGAAAGGAAAAATAGAATCTCTGTCTTAGAGGAAGGGCAAAAATTATTGTGAAGTCAAATCATGTAGAGATCTCTTATCAGTTGGGGATGGGCAAAATCACTGAGAAATCTGCCCTCTTGGGACACAGAAACAGGGTCTGCTGAAAACTGAGCCAGAACCAGCAGAACAGAGGCCTTGTAAATGCCCTCTGTCTTCAGGCTAGCAAGTGCTAAGGAACCGGGAATTGCAGTGTATAGCGGGAGAAAAAGAGCATGAGAGATACCCCAATTGTAGGTATGCAGGGAAGGCATAAAGCTGAAGACAGAGCTAGGATACTGGAAAACACCTTCTCACTGAGAAAACAAACTAGATCCCACTCCATGCAAAAGGCAATGCTAAAGAAATCTGACAGTAGTGTTGCTTTGAGTTAGTGATAGTCAAAACCCAGATCAATTTCTGACTAGATGAATTACATTGTGCTGGACTTAGTAGCTCAGTGGAGTCTGACTCTTTGTGACCCCATGGACTGTAGCCCACCAGACACTTCTGTTCATGGGGATTCTCCAGGCAAGAATATTGGAGTGGGTTGTCATGTTCTTCCCCAGGGGATCTTCCCAACACAGGTCTCCAGCATTGCAGGTAAATTCTTTACCAGCTGAGCTACCAGGGAAACCCCGGTGGAAGATGAATAGTGTTACCCACATTAATATCCTAGAAGAAAGAGGCATGCCTATAACTTCGGTTATCACCACTCTATATACAATGTCCAGTTTTCAATAAAAAAAAAGAAGAAAATGGCACAAAAAATCAAGAAAAAGAATCCAATGTCTAGAAATAAAATTCAACATCACTAAACTAGATTAGATGTTGGAAGTATTAGGCAGTAATTTTAAAACAAAATAAAAAGAATGATACGTTCAAAGCTCAAGTGATAAAAGTTAGCAACACACAAAAAAATAATGGGGATCCTAGCAGAGAGATGAAACTGTGAAAAATAATTAAAGAAAATGGTGGAAATGAAAAACACATAAAGTGAAAAATCACTGAGAAATTTTCCCACTTGAGATATAGAGACATGGTCTGCCTAAGAGTGAGGCTGCACAAGCACATCTAAGAACATGCACTCCACCCAACATCACCAGGTATTTTAATTATGAAAAATAGATGTTAATCCATGTATTATTGCTAAAAGTAATCAGGGATATTTCACAATAAAAATGATCAAACAGAAGAAATATACAGAAGAATATATAACCTTAACATAGAACTCAACTAAGATCATGGCATCTGGTCCCATCACTTCATGGCAAATAGATGGAGAAAAAATGGAGAGAGTTACTGATTTATATCCTTGAGCTCTGAAATCACTACAACCAGTGACTGCATCCATGAAATTAAAAGATGCTTTCTCCTTGGAAGAAAAGCTATGACAAACCTAAACAGTGTATTAAAAAGTAGAGATATCACTTTGCCAACAAAGGTCCATATAGTCAAAGCTATGGTTTTTCCAGTAGTCATGTATGGATATGAGAGTTGGACCATAAAGAATGCTGAGAATGAGTCTGAGCAAACGCTGGGAGGTAGTGATGGGGAAGCCTGGCATGCTTTTTCAGTTCATGGCATCGCAAAGAGTTGGACACCACTTAGCGACTGAACAACAGCAACAATCATATCCAACTCTTGACCAGCCTATGGACTGTAGCCTGGCAGGCTTCTCTGTCCATAGGATTCTCCAGGCAAGAATATTGGATTGGGTAGCCATTATAGGAAGAATATTGGAGTGGGTGGCATTATAGGAAGACCCTTTACTGGCTGACCACTAGGGAAGCCCATACTATCAGTAAGGGCATTTTAGTAGTCAGCCTTCATGATCACCTTCTATGGTTCCAATCTCCCTGTATTAACAATCTGTTCTGCTGCTGCTGCTAAGTCGCTTCAGTCGTGTCTGACTCCGTGTGACCCCATAGACAGCAGCCTAACAGGCTCCTTCGTCCCTGGGATTCTCCAGACAAGAACACTGGAGTGGGTTGCCATTTCTTTCTCCAATCTGTTCTAGTCCCCTATAGTATTTTTTTCAGAAATGATCTGTTTTACCAATAGTATATGCAGAAGTAGTGGTATATTATGTCAACTACAGTAGTCATTCAGCTACTGTATGGCTATTAAAGGCTGTATCATTCCCTCTCTCTCCATGATTTTATTAATGACCAACACTCAACAAACCAATTTTAAAATGAATGAATTTTATTTTATGTAAATTGTATCTAAATAAAGCTGTTCAATGTCACTAGTTAAAGAATAAATTAAACTACACTAAATTTCAGGATTTCTATTAACCTAAATACAGAATTAAAGTAATAAGTGTATAAGGCAAGCCACAGGAGGTGAAAGATTCCCAATGTCTATGTCTGAAGCAAATATATATCCAGAATAGGTAAATCATTCATACATATCATTAAGGAAAAATAGAATCAACCCAATAAATAATTTAAGGTGCATTAGTATAAGAATATAAGTGAACAAAAACAGACCATTTAAATGTTCAATTAGTGAAATATATTGAACTTGGCATCATTAGTCATCAAGGATGATAAAAGTACAACAGTATTATTCTACCATACCATCCCATCAAAACATCCAAGATTAAAAGGATGGAAAGTACTTGTGCTATGAAAGATGTAGAGCAACTAGAAATTCATAACTTCCTAGTAGTTGTAAAAAATTGAACAACTATTTTGGAAAACTTTTTCAGAATTTCTAAAATTTTGAGCAAAAGAGATTAAACACATATAACATGACACAATTTTTATAAATTTCAAAGATAAGCAAATGAACCTATGGCGCTAGATCTCTGGGGGAGAGTGTAACTAAAAAAGTGCTTGAAAGAATTGGGATCATAGAAGCGGTGTGTATCTTGAGCATAGTGATTTTTTGGGTATATAAAATTACAGCACATCATCAAGCTCAGAAATATATTTTCCTTTTCAATAATAAAGTAAATAGATATTTTATGTTAAAAGACTAAATATAGATTCAAGAAAAACACTCTGTATGAGAAAACATATTTTTCCAATTTTGAACTTTCTTCTAAATGAAGAATAAAGTTCATAAAAAAGGAAAAGGAACGTCTTTTCTAAAAAAATTTTGTCTGTGCAGATGGCTATCAAACACATGAAAAGATGCTCAACATCACTCATTGTTAGAGAAATGCAAATCAAAAGTACAATAGATACCACCTTGCACCAGTCAGAATGGCCATCATCAAAATGTCTACAAATAACAAATGTTAGAGTGGGTGTGTAGAAAAGGGAACCCTCTTGCATTGCTGGTGGAAATGTAAACTGATACAGCCACTAAGGAAGGTGGTATGGTGAGTCCTTAAAAAGCTAGGAATAAAGCCATCATATGACCCAGCAATCCCACTCCTAGCTATGTACCCTGAGGAGATCAAAATTGAAAGACACATGTACCCCAATGTTCATTGCAGAACTATTTATAATTGCTAGAACATGGAAGCAACCTAGATGTCCATCAACAGATGAATGGATATAGAAGCTGTGGTACATATATACAATGGAGTACTACTCAGCCATAAAAAGGAATGCATTTGAGTTGGTTCTCATGAGATGGAGGAACCTAGAGCCTATTATGCAGAGTGAAGTAAATCAGAAAGAGAAAAATAAATATCATACACTGACACATATATGTGGAATCTAAAAAGATGATACTGGTGACTTTACTTTCAGGGTAGCAATGGAGAAACAAACATAGAGAACAGACCTATTGACATGGGGGGAGGGGATAAGGAAGAGGGTGAGATGTATGGAGAGAGTAACATGGAATTTTACAATATCATATGTAAAATAGATAGCCAATGAGAATTTGATGTATGACTCAGGGAACTCAAACAGAGGCTCTGTAATAATCTAGAAGGGTAGGATGGGGAGGGAGTTGGGAGGGAGACTTGGGAGGGAGGGGACGTTGGTGTACCTATGGCTGATTCTTCATGTATGACAGAAAACCACAAAATTCTGTAAAGCAATTATCCTTCAATTAAAAAAATAAATTAAAAAATTGTATGCTCAGTTGCTTCAGTCATGTCTGACTTTTTGTGACTCTATGAACTGTAGCCCACCAGGTTCCTCTATCCATAGGATTCTCCAGGCAAGAACACTGGATTGCTTTGTCATGCTCTCCTCCACGAGAGTCTTCCAAACCCAGAGATCGAGCCCGCATCTCCTGCTTCTCCTGCATTGCAGGTAGATTCTTTACCTCTGAGCTACCAGGGAAGCCCCCATATGTCTGTATATGTAATGTTCAAACTTGATGGAGTAATATTTATATTTGGTACATTATGAAAATGGATATTTAATTGTCTGAATACAATTTTCATTTATAATATAGTCCTATTAAAATTCGAGAGAAGTAAAAACAGAATGAAATAAAATTCGTTTAAAGTGTAGTTATATGTATAGATATATCAGTTATATGTAGTTATAGACAGTATCAAAATTAATATCATTCTAAAAGAAATTATGTCAATGAACCAATAAATCATTATATTTTTATATTCTCTGATATTTACTTGCTTTGATTAAAAGCTGATAATTTTCAGTTATCTCTTTAATTTGGTTTACATACTGCATCAGTTGGGCTTCCCAGGCGGCACTAGTGGTAAAGAATCCATCTGCCAATGCAGAAGATGTAAGAGAGGAGAATTCAATCCCTGGATTTTGAAGATCTTTTGGAGGAGGACAAGGTAACCCCTTCCAGTATTCTTATCTGGAGAATCCCATGGACAGAGGAGTCTGGTGGGCTATAGTTCATAGTGTCACAAAGAGTCAAACACGACTGAAGTGACTTGGCATACATGCATGAACTACATTCATTATTTTAAGATATTGTTTTCTTAAATATATTAAGATATTTTGGGGTTTATTTTTTAATGCATCTGGTCATTCTTATAGAAACATTTTTATTGTAGTTACTTTTCAGAAATTTAACATAAATTATTGAAAAAGCCCTTTCCTTTAAATGTTTCTTAGCATCAATATTTCTATCATTATTATGATATCAACCAAATAAATCAGAGATACATAAAACTGCCTCTTAAACAAAAATGTAACTTTTATTCTGAGAGATACGATCCATGCTTTTAATCGTTAGGAAGTATTTAGAAATAAAAACAAGATAAAGACAGAAGAACACATATCCAAACAATGCCACATTTTTTATATGATCGGTAAGTGAACATATTAAGTGATGGGGCTGCCAATAAATTAAAAATATATATGTTAAAAGCCTGTTCCATACATCTGTGTCTCTTTTGCTGCCCCGCATACAGGGTTATAATTACCATCATTCTAAATTGCATATATATGCATTAGTATACTGTATTGGTGTTTTTCTTTCTGGCTTACTTCACTCTGTATAATACGCTCCAGTTTCATCCACCTCATCAGAATGTATTCAAATGTATTATTTTTAATGGCTGAGTAATACTCCATTGTGTATATGTACCACAGCTTTCTTATTCATTCATCTGCTGATGGACGTCTAGGTTGTTTCCATGTCCTGGCTATTATAAACAGTGCTGCAATGAACATTGGATTACATGTGTCTCTTTCAATTCTGGTTTCCTCGGTGTGTATACCCAGAAGTGGGATTGCTGGGTAATATGGCAGTTCTATTTCCAGTTTTTTTAAGGAATCTCCACACTGTTCTCCATAGTGGCTGTACTAGTTTGCATTCCCACCAACAGTGTAAGAGGGTTCCCTTTTCTCCACACCCTCTCCAGCAGTTATTGCTTGTAGACTTTTGGATCGCAGCCATTCTGACTGGTGTGAAGTGGTACCTCATTGTGGTTTTGATTTGCATTTCTCTGATAATAAGGGATGTTGAGCATCTTTTCATGTGTTTCTTAGCCATCTGTATGTCTTCTTTGGAGAAATGTCTTTTTAGTTCTTTGGCCCATTTTTTACTGGGTCGTTTATTTTTCTGGAATTGAGCTGCAGGAGTTGCTTATATATTTTTGAGATTAGTTGTCAGTTGCTTCATTTGCTATTAGTTTCTCCCATTCTGAAGGCTGTCTTTTCACCTTGCTTATAGTTTCCTTTGTTGTGCAGAAGCTTTTAATTTTAATTAGGTCCCATTTGTTTATTTTTGCTTTTATTTCCAATATTCTGGGAGGTGATATACAGGGTCATAGAGGATCCTGCTGTGATGTATGTCGGAGAGTGTTTTGCCTATGTTCTCCTCTAGGAGTTTTATTGTTTCTGGTCTTACATTTAGATCTTTAATCCATTTTGAGATTTTTTTGTGTGTGTGGTGTTAGAAAGTGTTCTAGTTTCATTCTTTTACAAGTGGTTGACCAGTTTTCCCAGCACCACTTTTTAAAGAGATTGCCTTTTCTCCATTGTATATTCTTGCCTCCTTTGTCAAAGATAAGGTGTCCATAGGTGCATGGATTTATCTCTGGCTTTCTATTTTGTTACATTGATCTATATTTTTGTCTTTTTGCCAGTACGATGACTTTTTGCCACTGTCTTGATGACTGTGGCTTTGTAGTAGACTCTGTGGGAGAGGGCAAGGGTGGGATGATTTGGGAGAATGGCATTGAAACATGTATATTATCATATGTGAAATGAATCACCAGTCCAGGTTCAATGCATGATACAGGATGCTGTGGGCTGGTGCACTGGGATGACCCAGAGGGATGGTATGGGGAGGGAGGTGGAAGGGGGGTTCAGAATGCGGAACACATGTACACCCATGCTGGATTCATGTCAATGTATTGCAAAACTAATGCAATATTGTAAAGTAATTAGCCTCCAATTAAAATAAATAAGTTTATATTTAAAAATAAAATGGTAAAATAAATATGTTAGTAATAGAATACTCATTAAAGAAATGCTTAATGGATATTTTGATTGACAATTAATACTTGTGTTCAAAGAATAATTTCTAACTAAAGTGGTGATTTTTTTTTTTTTTTTGGACAATAAGAAAACCTATGCATGATACAAAAACTTGTAACATTTCAATAAATTATCACATTCATTTTTGTAATCCTACAGTTGGCTTCTTTCTTTTCTGTTCTTTCAATTCAATACAAATTTTGAGTTTCACTTTTGTAAGCAATATGAAACTTAGATAAATTAATTCTATGAAACACTGTATTCAAGGAAACACTAAGTAATATAATGCTATAGTCACTGTTTTTTTCATTATTTGTAACAGAAAGATAAAGTAAAGAATTACAGGTGCAGGTGAATAATAGCCTGTCAAAATGAACAAGGCAAATGAAGATACTTGTAAAGTTGTGTTTTCATTTGAATTTATTTATATAAAAATAAAAAATGAATTTCTTACAAATGATTTATTTTATCCTTGGTACAAAATATGCTGCAATTTCTTAATCTTGTGCTCTGTTGCTCTATATATACAAGTAGGCTCTGTTTTTGCATTATTTCCAATATGAAAAGAGTAAGAAAACACTTGTACTTCAGAAATTCTTCAAATAATAAAATTGGAGTGCACAACTTACACAAATCTCACTGTGGAAAAGGGTAAAAAACTTCTGTTCATGCCAAAGTGTCTTCCAGGGACAATCAAATCACACATACCTGTTTCTACTAGATCACAGATTGCAACTTATTTTCAGCCTGTGATGGGATGAATGGATCAGTACAGAGGAGGCATGGTAAAGATCTAAACCACTGGATTTTGTCTGCAATACAAGTGAGGCATTGCCTTGAGAAATATTATGCAAGATTTGTGTGGACATGATAGGAAAACCATATTCCAGCTATTAGATTGCTAACGGTGTGAGGCACCTGGGATGTGTTATTACTTTTAAGAGTTATGTTAGGAATTAGATATGTAAAATATTATACTACAATAAAACTTATGTTTCTTTTATTTCTTCCTTTCTTAAAATTGTAATGAATGTCCATGGAGAATTATATTTTAAATCTCTGAAAATATGAAAAAGAAGATTGGTGAATGGCCAGTGTATTTATCTTTTGTGGATAAATGTTATAATTTGCCTTTAAGGTGTGCTCTATCCATCCACACGCTAATTGTACAGATTTAGATATTTTTCAATAGCTTACAAATAACCTACACATAAAATTTATTTTTCATACTTGAGAATTGACTAGAACTACCTGAGTATGAGAATTCTTTTCTAGGCATTTTCTCCTTGGAAGATGAGAATCAAGACTATTTTGTGATTGAGGAGTGTACAGGCCTCTCTTGCTTTTAAACTCACACAAGAGAAAGGCTACACATTGCTCTTGAAAAATTATTATAATATAGCCATCGTTTCCATTAAATCTTACATTGGAGATTAGGTATTTTGGATCAATTCAGACCATAATGGCTTATGTTTACAGTTTACTGACATAATTAATAGACTGTGACAGGGAAGTTTCTGAGCAAAAATTCTAAGACTTCATTCGAGCATAAACCACTTTGAGGATTTGAATAGATCATTGAGCCATCTTCCTAATAAATGCAGGGATGTATACATCTGGTCATATATTCAATTTCCAGTGTTTTAAAAAAGTCTGTATACAAAATCTATATCAGTTAGAGTTCTCCAGGGAAAGAAACATGGATATAAATAGATAGATAGAGTAATCCAAATCTATGACCTAACCACTAATGCTGAAGAAGCTGAAGTTGAACAGTTCTATGAAGAGCTACAAGAACTTCTAGAACTAGCACCCCCAAAAAATGTCCTTTTCATCATAGGGGACTGGAATGCAAAAGTAGGAAGTCAAGAGATACCTGAAGTAAGAAGCAAGTTCGGACTTGAAGTAAAAAATGAATCAGGGCAATGGCTAACATATTTTACCAAGGAAACACACTGGTCACAAAAAGCACCCTCTTCCAACAACACAAGGGATAATTCTACACGTGGACATCACCAGATGGTCAACACTGAAATCAGACTGATTATACTCTATGCAGCCAAAGATGGAGAAGCTCTATACAGTCAGCAAGAACAAGACCGGGAGCTGACTGTGGCTCAGACCATGAACTCCTTATTGTCAAATTCAGACTTAAATTGAAGAAAGTAGGGACAACCACTAGGCCATTCAGGTATGACCTGAATCAAATCCCTCACCACTATATAGTGGAAGTGACAAATAGAATTAAGGGATTAGATCTGATAGAGTGCATGAAGAACTATGGATAGAGATTCATAATATTTTTCAGGAGGCGACAATCAAAACCATCCTCAAGAAGAAGAAATAAAAAAAGACAAAATGGTTGTCTGAGGAGACCTTATAAATAACTGAGAAAATAGGAGAAGCAAAAGGCAAAGGAAAGATATCCATCTGAATGCAGCGTTCCAAAGAGTATCAAGGAGAGATAAGAAAGCCTTCCTAAGAAATGAATGCAAAGAAGCAGAGGAAAACAATAGAATGGGGAAAGGACAGAGATTTCTTCAAGAAAATTAGAAATACCAAGGGAACATTTCATGCAAACATGGGCAGATTAAAGGACAGAAATGGTATGGACCTAAGAGAAGCAGAAGATAATAAGAAGAGGTGGCAAGAACACACAGAAGAACTATTTTTTAAAAAGTCATAATGACCCAGATAACCATGATGGTGTGATCACTCATCTAGAGCCAGACATCCTGGAATGCAAAGTCAAGTGGACATTAGGAAGCATCACTATGTACAGAGCTCATAGAGGTGACAGAATTCCAGTTGAGCTATTTCAAATCCTAAAAGATGATGCCGTGGAAGTGTTGCACTCAATATGACAGCAAATTGGGAAAATTCAGCAGTGGCCACAGGATGGGAAAAAGTCAGTTTTCATTCAAATCCCAAAGAAAGACAATGTCAAAGACTGTTCAAACTACCACACAATTGCACTCATCTCATACTCTAGTAAAGTATTGCTCAAAATTGTTCAAGCAAGTCTTCAACAGTACCTGAATCAAGACCTTCCAGATGTTCAAAATGGATTTATAAAAGGCAAAGGAACCAGAGATCATGTTGCCAACATCTGTTAGATCATAGAAAAAAACAAGAGAATTCCAGAAAAGTGTCTACTTGTTCTTCATTGACTAGGCTAAATCGTTTGACTATGTGGATCACAACAAACTGCGGAAAATCCTTCAAGAGATGGGAATACCAGACTACCTTACCTGCCTCCTAAGAAATCTGTGTACAGGTTAAGAAAAAAAAGTTAGAATCAAACATGGACCAATGGACTGGTTCCAAATTGGGAAAGGGGTATGTCAAGGCTGTATATTGTCAGCTTGCTCATTTAATATATATGCAGAGTACATCATGCAAAATGCCAGACTAGATGAAGCACAAACTGAAATCAAGATTGCCAGGAGAAATATCAGTGACTTCAGATATGTAGATGGCACCACCATTATGGCAGAAAGTGAAGAACTAAGAACCTTTTGATGAAGGTTTAAGAGGAGAGTAAAAAATCTGGCTTAAAATTAAACATTTGATGGCATCTGGTCCCATCACTTCGTGGTAAATAGATGGGGAAACAATGAAAACAGTAACAGACACCATTTTCTTGGACTCCCCAAATCACTGAAGATGGTGACTGCAGCCATGAAATTAAAAGACACTTGCTCCTTGGAAGAAAAGCTATGACAAAACTAGAATGGCATATTAAAAAGCAGCAGAGACATTACTTTAGTTAGAAAGCTACATCTAGTCAAAGCAATGTCTTTTCCAGTAGTGATGTATGGATTTGAGAGCTGGACTATGAAGAAGGCTGAACGCCAAAGAATTGATGCTTTTGATGAGCCAAAGATAGTGTTGGAAAAGAGTCTTGAGAGCACTTGGATTGAAAGGGAATCAAATGAATCAATCCTAAAGGAAATCATTGCTGAATAGCCATTAGAAGGACTGATGCTGAAGCTGAAACTCCAATAATTTGGCCACCTGATGTGAAGAACTGACACACTTGAAAAGACCCTGATGCTGGGAAATATTGAAGGCAGGAGGACAGGGGGACAACAGGATGAGATTGGATGTCATCACTGACTTGATGAACATAAATTTGAGCAAGCTCTGGGAGTTGGTAATGGACAGGGAAATCTGATATGCTGCAATCCATGGGGTCACAAAGAATTGGACATGACTGAGACTGAACTGAAATGATGGACTTGAGTTGGCAGACAAAATCCAAATCCTTGAGAGAGACCAGCAGGCCGGTGTCCCAGTAGACCAAGTGTTTCAGTTAACATCTGACAACCAACATAATTTTCTATTTTTGGTAGAGGTTAATCATTTTGTTCTACTCAGGCCTTCAGTTGATTGGATGCTGCCCATCTATATCATAATGGGTTATTTTCCTTCCTTTACTTCACCACGGTTCAGTACAGTTCAGTTGCTCAGTCGTGTCCAACTCTTTGCGACCCTGTGGACTGCAGCACGCCAGGCCTCCATGTCCATCACCGGCTCCCGGGATTTAATCAAACTCATGTCCATTGAGTCGTTGATGCCGTTCAACCATCTCAACCTCGGCTGGTCCCTTCTCCTCCCACCTTCAATCTTTCCCAGCATCAGGGTCTTTTCAAATGACTCAGAACTTCACATCAGGTAGTCAAGTACTGGAGTTTCAATTTCAACATCAGTCCTTCCAATGAATACTGGAATATTCAACATTCCATTGAATATTCCATTCAATATTCAACAGAATTTTCCAATGACTATTGGAATCAGGACTGATTTCTTTTAGGATGGACTAGTTGCATCTCCTTACAGTCCAAGGGACTCTCAAGAGTCTTCAACACCACAATTCAAAAGCATCAATTCTTTGGCTCTCAGCTTTCTTTATAATCTAAATCTCATATCCATACATGACTATTGGAAAAATCATAGCCTTGTCTAGATGGATCTTTGTTGGCAAAGTAATGGCTCTGCTTTTAAATATGCTGTCCAGGTTAGTGATAGCTTTTCTTCCAAGGAGCAAGTGTCTTTTAATTACATGGCTGCAGTCACCATCTCTAGTAATTTTGGAGCACAAAAAAATAAAGTCAGCCACTGTTTCCCCATTTATTTTCCACGAAGTAATGGGACTAGATGCCATGATCTTAGTATTCTGAATGTTGAGATTTAATCCAACATTTTCACTCTCTTGTTTCACTTTCATCAAGAAACTCTTTATTTCTTCCTCACTTTCTGCCAGGTGGGTAAAGTCATCTGCATATCTGAGGTTATTGATATTTCTCCTGTCAATATAAGTTAAATAAGCAGGGTGACAATAT
Organism: Oryx dammah; assembly: GCF_014754425.2. Taxonomy (NCBI): domain Eukaryota; kingdom Metazoa; phylum Chordata; class Mammalia; order Artiodactyla; family Bovidae; genus Oryx; species Oryx dammah. The sequence goes on from NW_024070204.1 coordinate 19,320,074, forward strand.
ACAGCCTTGACACACTCCTTTTCCTATTTGGAACCAGTCTATTGTTCCATGTCCAGTTCTAACTGTTGCTTCCTCACATGCATACAAATTTCTCAAGAAGCAGGTCAGGTGGTATTTCCATCTCTGTCATAATTTTACACAGTTTGTTGTGATCTGCACAGTCAAAGGCTTGGCATAGTCAATAAAGCAGAAATAGATGTTTATCTGGAACTCTCTTGCTTTTTTGATGATCCAATGGATGTTGGCAATTTTATCTCTGGTTCCTCTGCCTTTTTTAAAACCAGCTTGAACATCTGGAAGTTTACTGTTCATATATTGTTGAAGCCTGGCTTGGAAAATTTTGAGCATTACTTTGCTAGTGGGTGACATGAGTGCAATTGTGTGGTAGTTTGAGCGTTCTTTGGCATTACCTTTCTTTGGGATTGGAGTGAAAACTGACCTTTTCCAGTCCCATGGCCACTGCTGAGTTTTCCAAATTTGCTGACATATTGAGTGCAACACTTTCACAGCATCATCTTTTAGGATTTGAAATAGCTCAACTGGAATTCCATCACCTTCACTAGGTTTGTTCGTAGTGATGCTTCCTAAGGCCCACTTGACTTCACATTCCAGGATGTCTGGCTTTAGGTGAGTGACTACACCACTGTGATTTTCTGGGTCGTGAAGAACTTTTCTGTACAGTTGTTCTGTGTATTCTTGCCACCTCTTCTTAATATCTTCTGCTTCTGTTAGGTCCATAACATTTCTGTTCTTTATTGTGCCCATCTTTGCATGAAATGTTCCTGTTGTATCTCTAATTTTCTTGAAGAGGTCTTTAGTCTTTCCCATTCCATTGTTTTCCCCTATTTCTTTGCACTGATCCCTGAGGAAGGCTTTCTTATCTCTCCTTGCTATTCCTTGAATTCTGCATTCAAATGGGTATATCTTTCCTTTTCTCCTTTGCTTTTCCCTTCTCTTCTTTACATAGCTATCTGTAAGGCCTCCTGAGGCAGCCATTTTGCTTTTTGCATTTCATTTTCTTGGGGATAGTCTTGTTCCCTGTTTCCTGTAGAATGTCACGAATCTCTACCATAGTTCATCAGGCATTCTGTCTATCATGTCTAGTCCATTAAATCTATTTCTCACTTCCACTGTATAATCATAAGGGATATATTTAGGTCATACCTGAATGGTCTAGTGGTTTTCCCTACTTTCTTCAATTTAAGTCTCAATTAGGCAATACGGAGTTCATGATCGAGCCATGATCAGCTTCCAGTTGTTTTTGCTGACTGTATAGAGCTTCTCCATTTTTGGCTGCAAAGAATATAATCAATCTGATTTCGGTCTGACCATCTGGTCATGTCCATGTGTAGAGTCTTCTCCTGTGCTGTTGGAAGAGGGTGTTTGCTATGACCAGTGTGTTTTCTTGCCAAAACTCTATTAGCCTTTGCCCTGCTTCATTCTGTATTCTAAGGCCCAATTTGCCTGTTACTCCAGGTGTTTTTTGTCTTCCTACTTTTGAATTCTAATTCCCTATAATGAAAAAAAATATCTATTTTGGGGTGTTAGTTCTATAAGGTCTTGTAGGTCTTCATAGAATCATTCAACTTCAGCTTCTTCAGCATTACTGCTCAGGGCATACACTTGGATTTCCATGATAGTGAATTGATTGCCTTGGAAAGGAACAGAGATCATTCTGTCGTTTTTGAGATTGCATCCAAGTACTGCATTTCAGACTCTTTTGTTGACTATGATGGCTAATCCATTTATTCTAAGAGATTCTTGCCCACAGCAGTAGATATAATGGTCATCTGAGTTAAATTCAACCATTCCAGTCCATTTTAGTTCGCTGATTCCTAAAACGTCAACATTCACTCTTGCCATCTCATTTGACCACTTCCAGTTTGCCTTGATTCATGGACCTAACACTCCAGGTTCCTATGTAATATTGGTCTTTACAGTATTGAACATTGCTTCCATCACCAGTCACATCCACAACTGGATGTTGTTTTTGCTTTGGCTGCATCTCTTCCTTCTTTCTGGAGTTATTTCTCCATTGATCTTCAGTAGCATATTGGGTACCTACCGACCTGGGGAGTTCATCTTTCAGTGTCCTATCTTTTTTGCCTTTTCATACTGTTCATGGGATACTCAAGGCAAGAATACTGAAATGGTTTGTCATTCCTTTCTCCAGTGGACCACATTTTGTCAGAACTCTCCACCGTGACCGGTCTCTCTTGGTGGCCTTACATGGCTTGGCTCATTGTTTCATTGAGTTAGATAAGGCTGTGGTCCATGTGATTAGATTGGTTAGTTTTCTGTGATTGTGGTTTTCGTCTGTCTGCCCTCTGATGGGGCCACTTCCCTGGTGGCTCAGACGGTAAAGCATCTGCCTGCAATGCAGGAGACCGGAGTTCAATTCCTGGGTTGGGAAGATCCCCTGGAGAAGGAAATGGCAATCCACTCCAGGGCTCTTCCCTGGAAAATCCCATGGATGGAGGAGCCTGATAGGCTACGGTCCATGGGGTCGCAAAGAGTGGGAGATGACAGAGTAAGAGGCTTATGGAAGCTTCTTGATGGGAGAGACTGACTGAGGGGGAAACTTGGTCTTGTTCTGAGGGGTGGGACTATGCTCATTAAATCATTAATCCAATTTTCTGTTGATGGGTGGAGCTGTGTTCCCTTCTTGCTATTTACCTGGGGCCAAACTATGGTGGAGGTAATGAAGATAATGATGACCTCCTTGAAAATATCCCACACTTGTACTGCTACACTCAGTGTCCCCAACCCTGCAGCAGGCCACGACCAATCCATGCTTCCACTGGAGACTCCTGGACACTCACAGGCAAGTCTAGGTCAATCTCTTTTAGGGTCATTGCTCCTTTTTCCTGGGTCCTGGTGCATACAAGGTTCTATTTGTGCCCTCCAAGAGTCTATTTCCCAGTCTTGTGTAAGTTTTGCCAGCTCTGTGGTGGGATTAATGGCAACCTCCTCAAAGAGGGCTTATGCCATACCCAAGTCTGCTGCACCCAGAGCCCCATTGCTGTGGCAGCTCACTGCTAATCTGTACCTCCACAGGAGCTCCTCAGACACAGTTCTGTTTCAGTCTCTGTGGGGTTCCCGGGTCCTGGTGCACACAAAATTTGTTTGAGCCCTCTGAGTGTCTCTGGCGGGAATGGGGTTTGATTCTAAATGCGAATTCACCCCTCCTACCATCTTGCTGGGGCTGTTCCTTTGCTCTTGGGCATGGGATATCTCCTGAAAGCTGCTCCTGTGCCTACTGTCTTACTGGGGTTTCTCTGACCTTGGACACAGGGTATCTCCTCTCAGCTGCTTGCTCCAGCGCCATGCTTCATCTATTAAATATTATGACTTCACCTATTTAATGTTAAATCCATCCACAAATAACCTTACAAAAACACCCAGAATGAGTTTTGACTCATATCTGAGTCAAATATTTTTGAGCACCAACTCAAATAGACACATCAAATTAATGACCATTAAATCCACCCATTTTCCAATTGTCACCATATGGCTTTTAAATACTTATTTATTGTCAGATTTTAGTTGTGGCATGCAGCCTTTCTACTTGTGGCACTCTGGCTTTGTTACCCCACACTATGTGAGACCTTAGTTTTCTGGAATGGATTAAATCCATGGCACCTGCATTGCAAAGTGAATTCTTAACCGCTGGACTGCCAGTGAACTTCCACACCCATATTTCTTTAATCACCAAATAAAGACAATACACTAATACTTTGCCTAACATGGTAAAACTTTCCTGGACACAAACAAAAGCATACTAACGGTATTTAAATATAATATAAATTCAATACAGCTTATGTTACATAATAAGTGGAACAGAAAGGAAAGAGAAAAAATATGCTTGCTTAATATATACAACAATTATACTAATAATAGAATAAGGAAGAGACACACAACAACTGCACCCCTCTTTTCTGTAGCTGATCATATAGTTATAGCTGATGTTTATAACTACATTTTTCTACTACCCATTATGAATCCCCCTTGACCTCAATAAGCACCTCAGCTAGTCATGCTCTGTAACCTTAGACAACCAGTCACTTTACTAAAAAAGAATATTCTCCAGTTAAGTATAAGAATTAAATGTGATAATGAATGTAAGGCATATAAAAAGATATGTTTCATGCTCTCATTCAGCCTCCAGAGTAGTTGTAAAATTAAACATTAAATGTATAAACATATATATAACACTACATAATTAAAATATTCTTAATAAAAATAAAGTGAAGCATCTAATTAAATGGAGAAATTGTTCTGAGCAAGTAACATTTAAGAAGAAATAAGATTTGAATGGAAATTAGGTAAAGAGCTAAGAAGAAAACCATTACAGTAAAATGAACCATTTATAAGAGCCTAATGTGGAAAAGAACCTAACAGATTCAAGGAACTGAAACATGTATCTTGTGAGAGCATAAAACTAAAATTATTCTGACTTACGATAACACTAACTGGTTGTGATGAATAACTATGTGTATATTGACTAGGCTATTCAATCAAATAGTCAGTTGAACCTAGTATTCAATCAAAACCAAAATGTAAATATATGTTATGTTATTTAAACTGTGCTGAGGTAAAATATGTTGAAGCTTTCTCTTTACTACGTTTAAAATATATAAACAAACTGTGCTGAAGTGAAAGAGGGTTTAATTCACTACTTAAGAATTAGAAATTTCCACAACAATCTTTATGTTTACCTTTAATGATTATACTAATGCCAAACCTCTTTATAGGATAAAAAAGGCCTACTCTTGATTATCTCACAACTTTATTATTCCTCAAGCTTATAATCACTCTGATATATCTTAAACCTGGAGAAATGCCCCAATCTTTAGCAGGTCCTATATTTTATGCTTGTGTAAGATACTGTTCAGAATCTATTACACTAAGTCCCTTACATATGAGCATTCAAGTTGCAAACTTTCAAAGATGCAAACGTGAGTTGGCAAGTCTGTAGGTTAGTTTACGTGTCTGGTGTACATCGTCACATGTGTACCTCCTCTATAAGTGGTTGTGCTCTTTTGTACTTTACTCTGAAGTACTCTACCAAGTACAGGATTACAGCAGCTTTATCTCAAGCCCAGGATGTCTGGAAGCAAGCATAAAAGCAGCAATGACATAGCTGGTATTGCTCAAGAACTGAAGAGATTCATGATTCAGAGAATGGCAAGGGGATTTTCTTTGAGGAGACACTGCTAGTTTCAAGACACAAGATGTGAATGTAGAACAGTATGGGAAGGCTGCAGCAGCAGTTTAGAATGCAATCCAATGTTACCCAGTCATCTACGGTGAGAAAAACAAGAGCTAAAAATACTACCCAAACATCACTGGATCCTTTTTTCAAGAGTAGGAAGAATTGAATCCAGTAAGGAACCAGAATCTGTGCCATCAATGTCAGGCATGAGTGAAACTCCTCCTTGCCCTCCGTCTCCTATTGCTGACGATCCTTCAACTCTACCATCTTCCACTACTTCCTTCTCCTCCAGTTAGTAATTCTTTTTGCCCATTCAGTCGATGCCAGTCCCTGTAAACCAACTGCTATACTGTACTGCTGCACTTTTCAAGGTATTATACTATAAGATTAAAATGTCTTCGTAATTTTTGTGTTTGTTTTTTATGTGTTATTTTTATGAAAAAAAGATTATAAACCTATTATAGTACTATATAGCTAACTATGTTAGTTGTATACCTAAGAATAACTTTGTTGAGCTCATTTGCAAATTGGACTTACAAACATGCTGTTGGAACAGAAGTCATTTGCATGTAGGGAACTTGCTGTATCTGCACTTGCCCTCACTTTGTTACTGGGCAAGTGGAATTCCATTTTACTCCAGAAAGACAGACATCTAGATCTTGGAGAAAATAAAGTCCTACACAGCCCTAAGGGTTGAATCATGATTAGTTGAAGCCAGTAATAATAATCCCATTCTATATGTTCAGTGGTTAATCTAATGGTGCTTTTATAATTCAGTGCTAGTAATGAGGAAAAATCAGCTTTATTAGCTATTGGAAAAAAAAAAAAAAAAAAAACTTCCCAAGGCAAATCTCTGAGAGTAATTATCTTCACACTCTGCCCGTAGCTGAACCAGTGATGCAACCAACCTCCAGCTACATTAAAGGGACATCTTATAATTTGTGACAGTCTTATCTTTTTATCAAAAGTTTCAAAACTTTGCAGACTTTTATATTGGTGCTAACAGAAGAAAAATGTTGTTTTAGAAACTATCTAATCCATTTTTCAGAATTATAAATTTTGATAACTAAGTAAAGACAGTAAAGATGAGCCCTTGGTCTCAAAATGTGTGTTTAGGGCTATGATCTAGAGAAACACTGTCTGTTATATTTAAGCTATTCACATATCAACTGTAGTCAGAATTTTACTAAATGGGGTTGTTTTTGTGGAGCAAACACATTGTTATGCCAGAAAAAGTTGTGAAAATTTTGGCTTCATTACATGAAGCTGACTAGGGGATTCTTCACTTGAAAGCATCAACTAAACTTGCCTGGCAATGTGGAAGTTAGCCATAAACTGAAAAAGAAAAAAAAAAAAGTATATATATATAAAATACATTGTAGGCAGCATGCCCTGACAAAAGCATCTAATTTTCTCATGGAAAGGGATCAAGATTTCTTGGTTAGAGGGCATGTTAATTATTTGGGACCACATCATGCAGAGAAAATTGAGTCCTTCACAAAGTGGCTTCTGTGTTCCACATAAAGCCCTGTGGCAGCAAAGATAGGCCCATATCACATAATGAATTGGAGCCATATCTGAGCTATCACTGTTGTCCCACATCATTTCAAGTCTGTTTTAAGGGTAGCATGGCAGATAAGGTAATCCAATGGGAGTTTTTGGTGAAAATTCGACAGCAGCATCCATTATGTATCTTACTGTTCGTCATGTCTAGAAAAGCACTTTGACGGTAGAGAGCACGTCTCCCTTGTTCAGTACAGTATCTCCAGTGTTTTTAATAATGGCATCTGATGCATGTTAAGCCCTGTTGAATGAATTATTAGTCTATATAACATGCCCTATTATAAAGTGTTCTGAGTGTACCTGCATAAATAACGAAGTAGGTGTGTAAGATATAGATGATTATTTATAAATAACCTTATTATTTCCATTATAAGCACTACATATTATAAGCACTACCCTCCATGACCCCTTTTCACTCTTTTTCTTAAACTGTAGAATCATTGAGATTGAATTTCTTACTCTAAAACAAAAGAGAAGCCGTTTTCTTTTACTTTAAAAATATGTAAATTGCAAATACAGTGTGCAAGTAATTAAGTAAATAAAACATACACATGTTAAAGAAATAAGTAATGTGAGGCAACCAAAGGAAAAATAAGCCAATGAGAATACATCAAACTCTAAGACTTCTGAACAGCAGAGACCCATGAACTGAGTGAAAAAGTCTACCAAAAGAGATAGCATTTTTACATGCTCTATATCTGACAATGACTAAATATTCAAAATGTAAAAGACTCTTTTACAACTCAGCCTTACTCTCACAAACGTGGATAAAAAAATGGGCAAAATTCTAGAAAAGATATTTTCCAAGAAACATCTAAATTTCCTTCAGATTAAAAGATGTTCAACATCAATAAACATCATTCAAGAAAATGCAAATCAAATCACCCCAAGATATCACCTCACATATGTTAGTGTGGCCACTATTTAAAATATATATATATATATATATATAGGATAAGGAAAAATTAGAGTCCTTGTACATTGCAGGTAGGAATGCAAAATAAAACATCTATTATAGACTACAGTATGGAGTATATATAAAAAATAGAACAACAATAAGATCTAGCAATAACACTTCTCAGTGTTTATTACAAAATATTGAAATCAGAATCTTGAAACATCTGCATTTTGATATTCACTCTAGCACTATTCACAATAGCCAGGATATGGAAACAACTCAAGTGTCCACTGACAGATGAATGGATAAAGCAAATGTAGACACATACATTAGCATATTATTATTCACCCTTTAAAAAGAAGGAAATCCTGCAATATGCAACAATATAAATGAAGTTAGAAAATCCCATGGGTGGAGGAGCCTGGTGGGCCGCAGTCCCTGGGGTCGCTAAGAGTCAGACACGACTGAGAGACTTCGCTTTCCCTTTTCACTTTCATGCATTGGAGAAGGAAATGGCAATCCGCTCCAGTATTCTTGCCTGGAGAATCCCAGGGACGGGGGAGCCTGGCGGGCTGCCGTCTATGGGGTCGCACAGAGTCGGACACGACTGAAGCAACTTAGCAGCAGCAACAGCAGAGGACATTATGCTAAGTGAAATAAGTCAGTCACCAAAGGACAAATACAGTATGATTCCATTTATATGAGGTATCTAATATAGTCAAACTCATAGAAGCAGAGACTAGAATGGTGCTTGCCAGGGGCTATTGCTGTGGTTGTTTAGTTTCTATGTCATGTCCAACTCTTTTGTGACCCCAAGGACTATAGCCTAACCCCAAGGACTGTTCATGGGATTTCCCAGGCAAGAATACTAGAGAGGGTTGCTATTTCCTTCTCTAGGGGATCTTCCTAACCTTGGGATCAAACCTGTATTTCCTTCAATGGCAAGCAGATTCTTTACCATTGAGCCATTCTTTACCATTCCCTTACCAGGGAAGCCCACCAGTGACTATGGGCAGAGGTGAATGGGGAATAATTATTCAATGAATAGGAAGTTTCAGTTGATCAGGATGAATAAGTTCTAGGGGTCTGCTGAACAACATCAAACCTGTAGCTAACAATACTGTGCTATGAAATTAAAGTGCTGTTAAAAGTGCAGATATCATGTTAACTGTTCTAAATACAATAGAGACCTAAAAATGCTAAAATAAAAGTTAAAAAACAATGTACGTTAAGTTGAATATACTATATTTCATGGGGTTAAAATAAATATCTTTGGTTCCTTTACTAGCATTTGAATATCTTGTAGTGCCAGATGGTGGTTAACAAAGTATGACCACTAGGTATTTTTGGACTATCATTGAAGATACTTGCCATCTCTCCAAATGTAGATGTCAGAGTTACTGAAATTCATTTATTTATCCATTTCTTCAGAAAATACTATATGCATGTATATATGTATGAATTAATTGATTGTCTGGACATTGTCTTAAGCACTGGGGTTAGAGAAAGCACTGATTCAGAAAGAAACATCTTTTCATCCAGAGAGAGAAGCTGATGTTAGGTTGCCAAAACATGGGAATGAGAATATGCTGAAATGCAAGAAGGTGCAAGCAATGTTGATTATTGCTGAAAATTTAGATAATGTAAGTACCCAAGAGTGCCCTTGTATTTAGAAACATAAAGGACCCTGTTGACCTTAGCCAGAGCAATATATATATATATATATATATATATGTATCTATCTATCTATCTATCTATCTATCTATCTATCTATATAAATGGAGGTGGGAATGGATTGTGATTGTCCAAAATTTGAGCATTTTAGCTGGTAGCTCTAAATCATAGTTTGATTAGTTAATGACACAATTGATGGTTAAAATAGTCAAGGAGGCAGAGGTACAGTAAGACACAATATAGTCCTATTTTTCCTTCAGCTTCTTGATATGTGATGCCTGGATACACCGAGTACTGAATTCTGGCATGGAGAACAAATAAAATTTGCAACCAATTACGTAGAGCAAACATCAGAAATGATGACCTTTCAATTGCTAGCTAAAATGGCACAAATCCCAGCTTGGGTCAAAGTGTCCTAGAGGAGAAAATTAGGCACTATACTCTGAAAATTACTTTTTAGCAACTGGTTTATTACTCCAGTGCTTCAGATTAATGTGTTTTTTTTTTCCATAGTAATTAATGAACAATGTTAGTTAATGACTCAGCATTAATCTTGTACAAATAGAACAAGCAACTTCAAGTATATTAATGTCAAACATCATATTGATTACTTGATATTTTTTATTCCAGTTGCCAGCAAAATTAAAAGAAAAAAATGTCTTTGAAATTATAGGTGTCCTGGAGTTATTTTATTGAGATAGCTTTTCTCAACATAGAATATTATGTATAGGTAATTTGTATAATAAATCAATTGATATTGACTATATAAACATGTGATATAAATATTCAATATATTGCATATACATTATTTTATATGGAAATGTTTGAACTTATTAAATATCATGTAACATGTATGTGTGAAAAATATGAAATATAATCACCTATTTTTAACTAGGTAATTTATATCTAGTAAAGATAATAACTTTTTCCTAACGAGTTTAAAGTAGGATATAAACATGTTTGAGTGTTATGTTAGTCACTCAGTCATGTCTGACTTTTTGCAACCCCATGGACTTGCAGCCCACCAGGGTCCTCTGTCCATGGAATTCTCCCGGCAAGAATACTGAAGTAGGTTTCCATTCCTTTCTCCAGGGGATCCTCCCAACCCAGGGATGGAACTCGCGTCTCATATGTCTCCTGCATTGACAGGAAGGTTCTTTACCTTATGACCTGCCAGGGAAACCCAAAAAATGTTTGACTTGGTTAGTTATTTGATTAGTTTTTTCTGTGAAACCAACTGTAATTATAAAGTTTCATTTCTCTTTATTTTTTTAATAAATAAGAGTATATGTAATAAAGAAAATATTTCTCCTCTTTCCATAGTTTGTGCTGACTATAGTTTATTAGTTATGAATATTTACAGTATCATGTCCCCTCTATTGACATGTAAATTACATATTTTTATAATTGTTTCTTCTTTTTATTATTAAACATGTATTTCCAACTTGTAAAATCTAGTGCTAGTTGGTACATTCCTTTTTGTTCCAGAATAATTCAAGGAACATGAAAAATTTATATTTAGTCACTCTATTAAACTAGCGTGTCTTTGTCATTCTGTATTTCAGTAATGAATGTTTTATTTAATTTCCACAGAATACTGTAAGGCAGTCATAATTAATTTAAATTAACTGACATGGTTTATATTTCCATTGCACTTCTTTCTTTTCTGATCTTATTGTTGTTGCTGTTTAATCCTGTTTCTATGACATTTTATTTTTGCTTATCTCTGGTGTTAGGATTCTCCTTGGTACTGCCTTGCTCTCAAATTTTCACTCAGATTTTTTTCCCATAATATCTCTATTTCAAGATGTGTGTGCTGCTCATGCTGATGCTTCCCAGGTGGTGAAGTGGTAAAGAATCTGCCTGCCAGTGCAGGAGAAGGAAGAGACATGGCTTCAATCCCTGGGTCAGGAAGATCCTCTGGAGGAAGAAATGGCAACCTACTCTAGTATTCCTGCCTGGAAAATTCCATGGACAGAGGAACCTGACTGATTACAATCCATGGTGTGTCAAAGAGTCAGATGTGACTGAGCACGCACGAGCACGCATGGCAACACCTCTATTTCAAGCTAAGAATTACTATTTTTATTAATAAAATATTCCCTGGTGGCTCAGAGGTTAAAGCGTCTGCCTGCAATGCGGGAGACCTGGGTTCGATCCCTGGGTCTGGAAGATCCTCTGGAGAAGGAAATGGCAACCCACTCCAGTATTCTTGCTTGGAAAATCCCATGGATGGAGGAGCCTGGTGGGGTACAGTCCATGGGGTCGCAAAGAGTCGGACACGACTGAGCAACTTCACTTTCACTTCATTAAAAATATTATTCTGTTCTTTTATGTTTCAGTTACCTAACAAAAGTATTTTATATTTTATCTTCTTTTTAATTCCAGTATCTGAAATTCCTACAGATCTGCTTCTACTGTCTGTTAGTCTTGCTGGTTGTTATTTAAAATTTAGTTTCTCCTCATTGGTGTAGTCACTGTAATAGTGTGTGGAAAGTGCATTTAAAACATGTCTTCAAGTATTGAAGTATTGAACTTCCAAGCATTGAACTTATTCCAAGTAATGTTATTTTCCTTCTGATATAATGTATTTGCTTATACCACACATCCCACGGACAGAGGAGCCTGGCAGGCTGCAGTCCATGTGGTTGCAAGAGTCAGACACAACTTGGCAACTAAACCACCACAATTTCAGACGTCTCAGACCATTAATAAACCAAGATCAAAATATTTTAATTTCAAGCATAAAAGTAATTCAAAGCTAGATTTTGGTTAACTGACAGAAAATTCATGCCAAACTCCTTCAAGGTCACAAAGTAATGATTTTGGTGGTGGAGGTTAGCAGAAATCCCCTGAATGGATGAGTCTGGTCTTCAAATTTTGTTCCTATATTCCTGTGAGGCTCTTAAAAGCACATCTCAGGTAGTCTGCTGCCTCTTTCATAAACATCAAAAGTATACTGGAGAAAAATAGTTTCAAATGCTAGATTCAGATCTCAGAATATGTGTTATTTTCTTCCCTGGGAAGATGGCCTAGACATTCTTGAGTATTTTGTTAGCTCTTTGATTCCTACAAGCAGATTTTAAAAATACCTATATTGTCGAGGTTTCTTAATTGCCTTCAGTAGAATTGATCTCAATGATCTGATCTACTATTAACAGATGTAGAAATCTTAGATATTCTTTGTAGGATAAAAGAATCTGCCATTTGACTCTGTGTGGTAATAGGGCAAAGAAAATAAAAGAACTTTGATAAAAATAACTTGAAAAGGAAACTTATTCAGAGTCTGCTTTTCTTGTAGATTCTCAAGCATTTGTCTGTAATTGAACCATTTTATGCCTTTCACAATAGCCTATCTAATGTTCTATATGCAAAGACACATTTCATGAATATCAGCAAGTTGAAATATTAATATTATATATAGTGAAAGTTTTAAAATCTTTGTACATTATTATTATAGCACATGGACAAATTCTGTCCATTAATGTTATTCAGTTCAGTTCAGTCGTTCAGTCGTGTCCAACTCTGTGCAACCCCATGAATCACAGCACCCCAGGCCTCCCAGTCTATCACCAACTCCCAGAGTTCACTCAGACTCACATCCATTAAGTCAGTGATGCCATCCAGCCATCTCATCCTCTGTTGTCCCCTCCTCCTCCTGCCCTCAATCTCTCCCAGCATCAGAGTCTTTTCCAATGAGTCAACTCTTCACATGAGGTGGCCAAAGTACTGGAGTTTCAGCTTTAGCATCATTCCTTCCAAAGAAATCCCAGGGCTGATCTCCTTCAGAATGGACTGGTTGGATCTCCTTGCAGTCCAAGGGACTCTCAACAGTCTTCTCCAACACCACAGTTCAAAAGCATCAATTCTTCAGCACTCAGCCTTCTTCACAGTTTAACTCTCACATCCATACATGACCACAGGAAAAATAATAGCCTTGACTAGACGGACCTTAGTCAGCAAAGTAATGTCTGTGCTTTTGAATATGCTATCTAGGTTGGTCATAACTTTTCTTCCAAGGAGTAAGCATCTTTTAATTTCATGGCTGCAATCACCATCTGCAGTGATTTTGGAGCCCAGAAAAATAAAGTCTGACACTGTTCCCACTGTTTTCCCATCTATCTGTCATGAAGTGATGGGACCGAATGCCATGATCTTCGTTTTCTGAATGTTGAGTTTTAAGCCAACTTTTTCACTCTCTTCTTTCACTTTCATCGAGAGGCTTTTAGTTCCTCTTCACTTTCTGCCATAAGGGTGTTATCATCTGCATATCTGAGGTTATTGATATTTCTCCCAGCAATCTTGATTCCAGCTTGTGTTTCTTCCAGTCCAGCGTTCTCATGATGTTATTAAATTTCATTAAATGTCATGATATTTTTAATAAAGGAAATATTAAAACTTTAAAAATCAGGAACTTTAATAGTTAAATCTACTTAAATGAATTGGCCTGCTGCAGTCCATGGGGTCACAAAGAGTTGGACACAACTGAGCGACTGAACTGAACTGAAATGAAATGTATTTCCTATGCAGTTCAAGAAAGAAAAAAAATAAAAATAAATATAGATAGATATATATACACACGTATATATGTATAGATATAAAAAATTCTATGTATTTTGGTGGGCAGTTCTTCACACCTAGTAGGAAAATAGACTTCAGAACTATCATATGATTAATATTTCTTTTTAAAATATCAAACAAATTTTTTGGAAATTTGTTGTTGTTCAATCACTCAGTCATATCTGACTCTGCAAACCCATTGAATGTAGCATGCAAGGCTTTCCAGTCATTCACTATCTCCCTTAATTTGCTCAAATTCATGTCCATTGAGTTGATGATGCCATCCAACCATCTCATCCTGTGATGCCCCTTGTCTTCCTGCCCTCAATTTTTCCTAGTATCAGGATCTTTTCTAATGAGTTGGCTCTTCGCATCAGGTGGTCAAAACATTGAAGCTTCAGCTTTAGCATCAGTGTTTTCAGTGAATATTCAGGTTGGATTTCCTTTAGGATTGAATGGTTTGAGCTCCTTGCTATCCAAGAGACTCTCAAGAGCCTTCTCCAACACCAGAGTTCAAAAGCATCCATTCTTCAGCACTCAGCCTTCTTTCTTGTCCAACTTTCACATCCATACATGACTACTGGAAAAACCATAGCTTTGATTACATGTACTTTTGTCAACAAAATGATGTCTCCGCTTTTATTCATAATATTCTATCTAGTTTTGTCATAGTTTTCTTTCCCAAGGAACAAGTGTCTTTTTTAATTTTGTGGCTATAGTTACTGTCCACAGTGATTTTGGAGACCAAGAAAATAAAATCTTTTACTGTTTCCATTTTTTCTTCTTCAATTTGCCATGAAGTGGTGGGACTGGTTGCCATGATGTTAGTTTTTTGAATGTTAAATTTTAAGCTAGCATTTTCAGTCTCCTCTTTCACCCTTATCCAGAGGCTCTTTAGTTCTTCTTTGCTTTCTGCCTTTAGGGTGATTTCATCTGCATATCTGAGATTACTGGTATTTTTCCATGCAAGCTTGATTCCAGCTTGTGCTTCGTCCAGCCTGGCATTTTGTATGATGTACTCTTCATGTAAGTTAAATAAACAGAGTGACAATACACTGCCTTGACATACTCCTTTCCCAATTTGGAACAAGTTCATTGTTCCATATCTGGTTCTAACTGTTGCTTCTTGATCTGCATAAAGGTTTCTCAGGAGGAAGGCTAGATATTCTGATATTTCATCTCTTTAATAATTTTCCAGGCTGTTGTGATCCATACAGCCAAAGGCTTTAGTGCAGTCAATGAAGCAGAAGTAGATGTTTTTCTGGAATTTTGTTGCTTTTTCTATGATCCTATGGGTGCTGTCAATTTGATCTCTGGTGCCTCTGACTTTTCTAAATCTAGCTTGACCATCTCTGAGTTCTCAGTTAATGTACTGTTGAAGCCTAACTTAATGGATTTTGAGCATTATCTTGCTAGCATATGAAATGATCACAGTTGTGTGTTTGCACATGTTTTGAAATTGCCTTTCTTTGGGATTGGAATGAAAAACTGACATTTTGCAACCCTATGGCCACTGCCGAGTTTTTCAAACTTGCTGGCATATTGACTGCAGCACTTTAACAGCACTAAAGGAGTAACCATGTACTATATGGCTATCCTAACAATATTTTCATAGTGCAAGGTGCATTGGTTCATAGTGCATAGACCAACAGTATCACTTAGACATGTTAACTTAGCAGAAAGGCAGATTCTCTGAATTCACTCCAAACCTATCCAATCAGAATCTCTGCTTAGAAACAGATGTCTGATGATTTTTTTAAATAATACATTTTGAGAAATATTGCCAACCAATTTCAAATAAAAGAATAAGAAAATTAAACTGTATATTATGGCTAGAAATTCAACCTATATCAATAAATTAATTTCAGAGTACATTTTATTTGAAAAACAAAGCATTATTTCATCCACTACACTAATATGATGTTGTAGAAAGAGATTTAGACACATATCACATCCTTAGATATATTGGAAACAATATCAGATTGTGTGTTTCCCTGCAAATTATTGTTGGTGACAATAAAATAATTTGGGGTGATATAACCACACATCAAATTTATATTTTTCAACTGTTTATATTGAATTGTGATATTGAAATTTGTGTAACATAATAGAAGCTGTCCTCTTCATTTCTAAAAGTAGAAATTCTTTTGAGAAAGTAACTGAATTAAAATGCTATTGTGTTATGCGTGGCATTCTTGTTTAAAAAAAAAAAAAATCAGGGTTACCTAATGGAAAAGACATTAAACTTGTCATCAGGCACATAGCCAGAAGGATTTTCTTGCTCAGTCACTTATCAGTTTATGATTTTGAACAAGTCATCCAGCCTGAACCTCTATGTGACTAGACTCTCACTATAATATCACGTGATTAGATGATGTACAGATTTATTTAACAGAAAATATTTGAGAATATAGAATTTCAGGCTCAAGAGAGTGGTATCACTGAAAGTAAGGATATATGGGGCAATTTAAAGCCAAGTTTATCTGAAAGAAGAGACTCCTTTGGATTAATATCCATAACACTGTTAGATCTTAAAAAGCTGAAAGTCTAGAAGGGCAAAGCATGCACAAGCACATGCTTAGTCATGTAGAACTCTTTGCTACCCCATAAACTGTAGCTTGCCAGGCTCCCCTGTTCATAGAATTCTCCAAGCAAGAATACTGGAGTGGGTTGACATTTCCTACTCCTGGGGATCTTCCCGACCCAGGGATGGAATCCAAATTTCCCATGTCTCCTGCACTGGCAGGCGAATTTCCCATGTCTCCTGCACTGGCAGGCAATTTTTTACCACTGAGCCACCTGGGAAGCCTGCAAGTGCATGAAAAAGAAAGTGTTAGTTGCTCAGTTATGTCCACCTCTTTGTGGCCCCATGGACTGTAGCCCACCAGGCTCTTCCGTCCGTGCAATTTTCCAGGCAAGAATACTGGAGTGGGTTGCCATTTCCTTCTCCAGGGGATTTTCCTGACCCAAGGATTGAACTTGGGGCTCCCGCATTGTAGTCAGAATCTTTATTATCTGAGCCACCAGGGAAATAGTAAAAAGAAAACAGAATAAAAAAGAAAGAGGGAAGAAGACACTTTATATAAACACAAATGTATATATATATATATATACACACACACACATATATCAGTTCAGTTCAGTCACTCAGTCGTGTCCAACTCTTTGCGACCCCATGAATTGCAGCGCTCCAGGCTTCCCTGTCCATCACCAACTCCCGGAGTTCACTCAGACTCATGTCCATTGAGTCAGTGATGCCATCCAGCCATCTCATCCTCTGTCATCCCCTATTCCTCTTGCCCCCAATCCCTCCCAGCATGAGTCTTTTCCAATGAGTCAACTCTTCTCATGAGGTGGCCAAAGTACTGGAGTTTCAGCTTTAGCATCATTCCTTCCAAAGAAATCCCAGGGCTGATCTCCTTCTGAATGGACTAGTTGGATCTCCTTGCAGTCTAAGAGACTCTCAAGAGTCTTCTCCAACACCACAGTTCAAAAGCATCAATTTTTCAGTGCTCAGCTTTCTTCACAGTCCAACTCTCACATCCATACATGACCACTGGAAAAACCATAACCTTGACTAGATGGACCTTTGTTGGCAAAGTAATGTCTCTGCTTTTTAATATGCTATCTAGGTTGGTCATAACTTTCCTTCCAAGGAGTAAGTGTCTTTTAATTTCATGGCTGCAGTCACCACCTGCAGTGATTTTCGAGCCCAAAAAAATAAAGTCTGACATTGTTTCCACTGTTTCCCCATCTATTTACCATGAAATGATGGGACCAGATGCCATGATCTTTGTTTTCTGAATGTTGAGCTTTAAGACAACCATTTCACTCTCCTCTTTCACTTTCATCAAGAGGCTCTTTAGTTCTTGTTCACTTTCTGCCATAAGGGTGGTGTCATCTGCATATCTGAGGTTATTGATAT
Source organism: Oryx dammah (assembly GCF_014754425.2). Classification (NCBI taxonomy): domain Eukaryota; kingdom Metazoa; phylum Chordata; class Mammalia; order Artiodactyla; family Bovidae; genus Oryx; species Oryx dammah. The sequence goes on from NW_024070204.1 coordinate 19,337,909, forward strand.
TTCTCCTGGCATTCTTGATTCCAGCTTGTGCTTCTTCCAGCCCAGCGTCTTTCATGATGTACTCTGCATGTAATTTAAATAAGCAGGGTGACAATATACAGCCTTGATGGACTCCTTTTTCCTATTTGGAAGCAGTCTGTTGTTCCATATCCAGTTCTAACTGTTGCTTCCTGACCTGCATATAGGTTTCTCAAGAGGCAGGTCAGGCAGTCTGTTATTCCCATCTCTTTCAGAATTTTCCAGTTTATTGTGATCCACACAGTCAAAGGCTTTGGCATAGTCAATAAAGCAGAAATAGATGTTTTTTTTTTTTTTGAACTCTTGCTTTTTTGATGATCTAGTGGATGTTAGCATTTTGATCTCTGGTTCCCTTGCCTTTTCTAAAACCAGCTTGAACATCTGGAAGTTCACAGTTCACGTATTGCTGAAGCCTGGCTTGAAGAATTTTGAACATTACTTCACTAACTTGTGAGATGAATACAATTTTGTGGTAGTTTGAGCATTATTTGGCATTGCCTTTCTTTGGGATTGCAATTGAAACTGACCTTTTCCAGTCCTGTGGCCACTGCTGAGTTTTCCAGATTTGCTGGCATATTGAGTGCAGAACTTTTACAGCATCATCTTTCAGGATTTGAAATAGTTCCACTGGAATTCCATCACCCCACTAGCTTTGTTCGTAGTGATGCTTTCTAAGACCCACTTGACTCCGCATTCCAGGATGTCTGGCTCTAGGTGCGTGATCATACCATCATGATTATCTTGGTCGTGAAGCTCTTTTTTGTACAGTTCTTCTGTGTATTCTTGCCACCTCTTCTTATGTGTATGCTTAGTTACTCAGTCATGTCCGATTTTATGACCCTATGGGTTGTAGCCCACCAGGCTCCTCTATCCATGGGGATTCTCCAGGCAAGAATAGTGGAGTGGGTTGCCATGTGCTCCTCCATATATATATATATATATATATATATACACACTTAGAATAATAATTCTTCTAGTTTAAAATGACCTCCAATTATTATTTTTTGTGTGTGTGGTTAAATATCTAGTCAGTTGTAGCTAAAATTGTCTATGAAGACCAAGTCTTCTCAGGAAGATATCTGCCTGTACCTCTATGGCCACTTGGTGATCTTAGGTCCACATGTTGCTTTTTGGTGCTCCACTAGTCTCAGGTTTAAGATGATACTATGATCTGGTCCCTATATGTCCAGGATCCATGCCCACAAAATATTTTTTCTACCTAAAGCTTTTTTAAAATGTCATCACCCATTTATAATATTAGAAGTCTATGCCTACCTGCATGTAATGGCACTATGTGATTTTCTTATTCTTACACCAAGACTGTTTCGTGTTTCTTCATCCCCATGTTAAGGTAACTGCTTTGTATCCTGGGGTGCCTTAGGATTAGGATTAAGGTTAGTGTGTACAATGTAGTGATTCAATATTTCTATACATTTCAAAATAATAACCACAATAAATACAATTTCCACCTCTCACCATAAAAAATTCATAATTATTGTCTTTATGACGTGTCCCACACCATATATGTCATAAATGACTCATTCATTGTGTAACTGGAAATTTGCATCTCCTGATCTCCCTCACCTTCTTGTCTCATTCTCCCAGGCACCTCCCCTGTGGCAAGCACCTGTTCTCTGTGTCTATGACTCTATTTCCTTTTTTGAAAAATATTTATTTATTTGGCTTCCTTGGGTCTTAGTTTTGGCACATCGGCTCTCTGTGGCATGCAGGCTCCAGAGCATGTGGGCTTGGTAACTCCTCAACATGTTGGATGTTAGTTCCCCCACAAGGAATTGAACCCAAATCCTCCTGCACTGCAAGGTGGATTCTTAACCAGTGGATCATCAGTCAAGTCCCACGACTATGTTTCTATTTGTTATTTGTTTGTTTGTTTTCAATTCTGCATATATATAAAATCATACAGTATTTATCCTTCTATAGTGAATCTCTATATTAAATGTACAGTTGGAAAAAATATTTAAGTAATAGTCCATGACATGTATTTTGAAATATAGATAATTAGTAAGTAAATATAAGTGGGAAAGGTATTTTTTTTTCCTGGTAAAATACAAAATGAGTAGAAAAATAGCACAATGCAGATAATAAGCTGCACTGTTTTGTTAGGAGTCACTGAAATGTAATTTTGAGAATAAAAGGTAACCTGGCTTGTGGCTTGAATTTAGCATTTCTAAAACTCATGTTTCCTTAATATTAATATTCAAAATTGTGATATTAGTCCGGTTTCTTCCTAACTCCAAGTTTATTTTGTCATAAAATAAATAAACAAGATGGAACTATTTCTTCACTGGAAGCTCCAACTTAAATGTAAACTGTGAATTCCACAACTTTAATAGGGCATGAAGTGTTATTGCCATATATAAAAAGAGTGGTTTTATACATGATATAGATCTTTTCATATACAACTGTTATAAATTTTCTTTTCATATACAACTGTTATAAATTTTAAAGTCTTTGACTACATCATAAGGCAGTTTAAATATCTTACATATAAGAGGAAAATTTATATAATACTCATTTATTAATATTTTCTGCCAGTCATTTAAGGAACAGTGAGTATTTCCACAATAACTGCCCACATGGAAGTTACCTATTAGCAAGTGAGGGAAGGAGAAAATAAAAATCATAACTTACATAGTGAGTTAATGTAGAAAATGTAATGTGGGATAAATCACTATGGGAGGTGATTCAATTTTGAACTGGAAGGATGGTGATCCTCACTGAAAGGTAATTTGAAAGGTGATTTCCATGCAAAGTTGGAAAAATATGAAGAAAAAAATAGTATGTGTCTCTAGTTCATGGATATTCCAGGCAAAAGGATAAGCAAGAGCAGAGGCCCTGAGGTGGGAAAGAGTGAAGAGTGTTCTAGGAACAGTGCAAAGGTCCATGTACCTCATTTGAGTAAGACAAAGAATAGCAGGGAGAGAAGTGAGAAAGAAAGAAAGACAGATGGTTTAATGCCCTTTTGGCCATTGCAGAAGTGTTGCTTTTTGTTATTTGTAGAGACAGGAAACAATTAGGGAACTTTGAGCTGAGGAGTGTAGGACAATGTATTTTGCTTGGTCAGTTGAAGTGTTGTGTTGAGAATAATATGAAAGGAGTCAAGGGTACTGGCAGCTGACTGTGGCTCAGATCATTAACTCCTTATTGACAAATTCAGACTTAGCTTGAAGAAAGTGGGGAAACCCACTTGACCATTCAGTTATGACTTAAATCAAATCCCTTACAATTATACAGCAAAGGTGACAAATAGATTCAAGGGATTAGATCTGATAGAGAGTTCCTGAAGAGCTATGGATGGAGATTCCTGACATTGTACAGGAGGCAGGGTTCAACACCATCCCCAAGAAAAAGAAATGCAAAAAGGCAAATGGTTGTCTGAGGAGGACTTACAAATAGATGTGAAAAGAAGAGAAGTGAAAGGCAAAGGAGAAAAGGAAAGATACACCCATTTGAATACAGAGTTCCAAAGAATATCAAGGAGAGATAAGAAAGCCTTCCTCAGTGATCAGCGCAAAGAAATAGAGGAAAACAGAGTGGGAAAGACTAGACAACTCTTCAAGAAAATTAGAGATACCAAGGGATACCTTTCATGCAAGGATGGGCACAATAAAGGACAGAAATGGTATGGACTTAACAGAAGCAGAAGATATTAAGAAGAGGTGGCAAGAATACACAGAACTATACAAACAAGTTCTTAATGACCTAGATAATCACAATGGTGTGATCACTCACCTAGAGCCAGGCATCCAGGAATGCAAAGTCAAGTGGGCCTATAAGAAAGATCACTAGCAACAAAGCCAGCTAAGGTGATGGAATTCTAGTTGAGCTATTTCAAATTCTAAAAGATAATGCTGTGAAAGTGCTTCACTCAATATGCCAGCAAATCTGGAAAATTCACCAGTGGCCACAGGACTGGAAAAGGTCAGTTTTCATCATAACCCCAAAGAAAGGCAACGATAAAGAATGTTCAAACTACCACATAACTGCACTCATCTCACACACTAGCAAAGTAATACTCAAAATTCTCCAAGTCACGCTTCAACAGTACATGAATCGAGAGATTCCAGATGTTCAAGCTAGATTTAGAGAAAGCAGAGGAACCAGATATCAAATTGCCAACAACTGTTGGACCATGAGAAAAGCAAGAATGCTCCAGAAAAACATCTACTGCTTTATTGACTATGCTAAAGCCTTTGACTGTCTGAACCACAAGAAACTTTAGAAAATTCTTAAAAATATTGTAATACCAGACCACCTGACCTGCCTCCTGAGAAATCTGTATGCAGGTCAAGAAGCAATAGTCAGAACTAGACATGGAACAACAGACTAGTTCCAAATAGGGAAAGGAGTACATTAAGGCTGTATATTATCACTCTGCTTATTATAACTTGTATGCAGAGTACATCATGAGAAATGCTGGGCTGGAAGAAGAACAAGCTGGAGTCAAGATTGCCGGGAGAAATATCAATAACCTCAGATACGCAGATGACACCACCTTTATGGCAGAAAGTGAACAAGAACTAAAGAGCCTCTTGATGAATGTGTAAGAGTGGAGTGAAAAAGTTGGCTTAAAACTCAACATTCAGAAAATTAAGATCATGGCATATGGTCCCATCGTTCATGGCAAATAGGTAAAGAAACAATGGGGACAGTAAGAAACTTTGTTTTTTGGGGGGGCTCCAAAATCACTGCAGATGGTAACTGCAGCCATGAAATTAAAAGATGCTTGCTCCTTGGAAGAAAAGTTATGACCAACTTAAGGCAACATATTAAAAAGCAGAAACTACTTTGCCAAAAAAGGTCCGTCTGGACAAAGCTATGGTTTTTCCAGTAGTCATGTATAGATGTGAGAGTTGGACTATAAAGAAAGCTGAGGACAGAAGAATTGAGGTTTTTGAACTGTGGTGTTAGAGAAGACTCTTGAGAGTCCCTTGGATAGCAAGATCTAACCAGTCCATCCTAAAGGAAATCAGTCCTGAATACTCATTGGAAAGACTGATGTTGAAGCTGAAACTCCAATACTTTGGCCACCTGATGTGAAGAACTGACTCATTTGGAAAGACCCTGATGCTGGGAAAGATTGAAGGCGGGAAGAGAAATGGAAGATATAGGCTGAGATGGTTGGTTGGCATCACCAACACGATGGACATGAGTTTGAGTAGGCTCCAGGAGTCGGTGATGAATGGGAAGCCTGGAGTGTTGTGGTCCATGGGTTTGAAAAGAGTGGGACATGACTGAGTGACTGAACTGAACTGAGGCAAGGGTAGAATTGGGGGTCCAATGAGTAGATGTTTTATCAAACATTGGAGCAGTAGCAGTGGTTTTACATGTCAGATCATTATCAAACTTATGAGACAAGGTAAGATTTACTGAGCACCAGATATGTATAGCTAAAGAGGACAAGGATAGAGCATGCTTAAAAGTGGGAACCATATTTTAGTACTTTTCCAGAAATATCTTCTGGAATTTAATCTGACTCATTCTCTCTTCCTTGTTCATTCTTCATCTTACCCCGTGTCCCCCCATTCTTACCTTAAGTTAGACATCCTAACTGACAGGTTAGCATTAGCAAGATGGTATTCCACACTCAATAAATGTCTTTATCTCAAAGACCTTTCTTTTTGACTCTCATGTGATTACCTCCGGACTCCAGGAGGAAGCCTCCTTAATCCCAGAATTGCGGTCTTTGTCTTGATTTACTGCTCTTAGTTAAAGATTACAAGAAAAGTTACCAATAAACTATGCAGCCAGAGATTTCTCACTAAGCCTCCCTGTGCTGTCTCTCATAATCCTGTGTGTTTGTGAGAATTATTCAGTGTGAAACTGCTACTGTTAATGGCAGCCTGGTGGGAGACATGGGCTCTACCCTCGGATGTATGTAGCCAAAGCAAGGAAGCAAGAGCTTCCTCAGCTCTGGGAAGCCAGTAATCTGAATGTTCCTGCTGCTTTAATGACTTCATGGCCTGGTACAAGAATTTATTCAATTTCAAGTTACTTTCAGTAAGTTTTACTCATTAATTACGGATAACTGAATAACCAATCATCTCTATTAGATGATATAAATACTGGATTCCATACATAACATGCATAGCAGAACTGTGATTTATCTTAGAAACAGCACTTTAGTCTTTGGCTCTCCTTAAATAAGTGTAGCAAGAAGGATTCCACCAAGGATTAAAACCTCAAATGTGCCTGAAGCCAGAAGAAATACTATATATCTTAAAAGATGTTTTTTCCTCACCCCCAATCCTATCCTGGGCTTCCCTGGTGGCTGAGATGATAAAGAATCCTCCTGAAATGCTGGAGACCCAGGTTTGATCCCAGGGCGGGGAAAATCCCCTAGAGAAGTGAATGGCTATCCACTCCAGTATTCTTGCCTGGAGAATTTCATGGACAGAAGAGCCTGGTGTGCTACAGTCCATGGGGTTGCAAAGAGTCAGATACGACTAAGTAACTTTTGCTTTCACAACCCTATTCTAACTACATTTCAGATGTAATTTCAGAAGATTATTGATGATTTAGTGGCTTAATTCACAAAAGTCAAATGGCTTCATACTTAGTCTTAAAAGTCTTCCTGAATGGGAATTTTACAGAGCCTCATAAATAGCTGCCTTTTATGGTTGGTACATTAGAACTACTGAAAAAAAAATATTTTTCTCTATTTCTTTTTTATAATATTTCACATGGCAGTCAAAGAAGCTCATGAGCAAACAATATCAATCAACCAATAAACAAGAAAAATACTATCCAAGTTCCTACTGCAATATTAGTACACAGCAACTTCCAAGAAATTACATATCGGCAATTATTCTGGAGAGCAAAATGCCAGTTTCCCTCTCTGTGTCACCATTTCTGTAATTTTCTTCCCCAGTCCTCACTTAGTTTAATGGGAAAGAGCCCTATACATTTGAGGAGATATGTGTTACTGCTACAAATTCCTTCTTCTATGAACATATCTTTTATGTTCTGTTATGTAGAATTATTTAGGGGTTGAGAATACCAGACATGTTTTGTTAGCTACAAAAGTATCTTGTATACTCATTAAAAAGAGGGTGTAGTCATCTCCTATTTTCCTCAGTTTTCAGCTAAAATTCTGAGATTATAAAATATACTATTTTTGAGAATCTAAAATAATACTCTTTACCATATTTATAAAGTAATTCCATTTTCAAAGTAATTTCATTTGCTAACAGTTCCAATCTATGAAAGATGCTGCCTTTTCTTATGTCATGAAAATACACAGAATGGAAGACAAGTCGGGTGAACTTGCCTCTTAATAATTTATGCTGTGCTTCATCAAACACTTATTCAGCAGAATTAAAGAGAAGAAAGAAAAGTCAAATTATTTGCAAATTTATCAAGGTATAAATGTTTTGCTTGTAAAATATGCAATAAAAATCTCATACTTGAAAGGATACAATAAATCAGATTCCAGTACATTCTTTCAACACTTGTAAATGACACTTTCTCCTCTCAAGAATCTCATCATTGTGACTCACACAAATCTACTTAGTTAAATGTTAAATCACTCTGGGTAAAATGAGAAACTGCTTGTCAGATTCTTATTTGTAATTTCTTCTGCAGGAGACTTTCTCACACAGTTCTCAGTATCTGTGCCATGGTTTAGAGATCAGAATAGATAACACACAATGTGATACTTTGGTGCTTTTAGGTAACTAGCTCTTGTACAATACAGTCTTTGGGAATGAAATAGTCAAATGATATCTACAAAATCAATACCTCTATTGATTTTGCGAATCAAATCTCTGGCATGTAAAAACTAAATTATGACTAGAGTTAAATGAATGAATATGCTCATTTTACTTAAAAAATGTAAATCATTTCTAAGAAAGTATCCCTACAAATATTAGAAATTATATTCAAATGCGTCTATATTGGGACTTCCCCAAGGGCTCAGTATATTAAGAATCTACCTGCCACTGCAGGGCATGCAGGAAGCAGGGATTTGATCCAGTGTCAATGCAGGAGACACGGGCCTGGCAAGATATAGTCCACAGGGTCCTAAAGAGTTGGACACTACTGAGGGACTATGCAAGCACACGTTTATATTGAGACTCTGTTCTTTATATTTATTCAATTATGCATTTGAAAAAGTAAAATTTAGTAATATATGTAATTGATTAACTGAGGGGACATTTAAAAGGCATTTAGTTATATATAGTAAATTATTGCAAATAGTTAATTAAGAAAGTAACATAAAAGGAAAACATGAACCTAAGTTAGTAAAATATGTAATTTTAAAGTTTTTTCCTTCAAATTCTACCTGATTCTAATTTATTGCTACTTCAGGACCAAGGTTAACTGCAGAATAAAATATGAGCAAATGCATGTTTCTCCTATTAAAACCAAAAAGATTATATTTAACAAAACTATTTCTTTCAATTTTGATGTGGTTCCTAATAAAGACATTTTATTAATGATATTTCATAATATGACTAGCTTCTGTTGATTAGTCACTAAGTTGTGTCTGATTCTTTGTGACTCCATGGACTGAGCCCACTAGGCTTCTCTGGCCATGAATACTGGCAAGAATACTGGAGTGGGTTACCTTTTCATTCTCCAGCAAATATTCCCAACCAAGGAATTGAAACTGCATCTCCTATATCTTCTGCTTGACAGGCAGAGTCTTTACCACTGAGCCACCTGGAAATAGTATGGCAAATACTTCAGTTCAGTTCAGTCTCTCAGTCATGTCCAACTTTTTGCAACCCCATGAACTGCAGCATGCCAGGGCTCCCTGTCCATCACCAACTACCAGAATTTACCCAAACTCATGTCGACTGAGTTGGGAATGCCATCCAACCATCTCATCCTCTGTCAACCCTTTCTCCTCCTGCCCTCAATCTTTCCCAGCATCAGGGTCTTTTCAAATGAGTCAAATCTTTGCATCAGGTGGCCAAAGTATTGGAGTTTAAGGTTCAACATAAGTCCTTCCAATGAACACTCAGGACTGATCTCCTTTAGGATGGACTGGTTGGATCTCCTTGAAGTCCAAGGGACTCTCAAGACTCTTCTCCAACACCACAGTTCAAAAGCATCAATTTTTCAGAGCTCAATTTCCTTATAGTCCAACTCTCACATCCCTACATGACTACTAGAAAAACCATAGCCTTGACTAGACAGACCTTTGTTGGCAAAGTAATGTCTCTGCTTTTCAATATGCTATCTAGGTTGGTCATAACGTTCCTTCCAAGGAGTAAGCGTCTTTTAATTTCATGGCTGCAATCACCGTCTGCAGTGATTTTGGAGCCCAAAAAAATAAAGTCTGACACTGTTTCCACTGTTTCCCCATCTCTTTCCCATGAAGTGATGGGACTGGATGCCATGATCTTCGTTTTGTGAATATTGAGCTTTAAGCCAACTTTTTCACTCTCCTCTTTCACTTTCATCAAGAGATTTTTGAGTTCCTCTTCACTTTCTGCCATAAGGTGGTGTCATCTGCATATCTGAGGTTACTGATATTTCTCCCGGCAATCTTGATTGCAGCATGTGTTTCTTCCAGCCCAGCATTTCTCATGATGTACTCTGCATATAAATTAAATAAGGAGGGTAACAATATACAGTCTTGACATACTCCTTTTCTTATTTCGAAGCAGTCTGTTGTTCCGTGTCCAGTTCTAGCTGTTGCTTCCTGACCTGCATACAGGTTTCTCAAGAGGCAGGTCAGGCGGTCTGTTATTCCCATCTCTTTCAGAATTTTCCAGTTTATTGTGATCCACACAGTCAAAGACTTGGCATAGTCTATAAAGAAGAAATAGGTGTTTTTCTGGAACTCTCTTGCTTTTTCAATGATCCAGCAGATGTTGGCAATTTTATCTCTGGTTCCCCTGCCTTTTCTAAAACCAGCTTGAACATCAGGAATTTCATGGTTCACATATTGCTGAAGCCTGGCTTGGAGAATTTTGGGCATTACTTTACTAGCATGTGAGATGAATGCAATCGTGCAGTAGTTTGAACATTCTTTGGCATTGCCTTTCTTTGGGATTGGAGTGAAAACACCTTTTCCAGTCCTGTGGCTTAAGTCTTCGAATTAAGTTTTCACTCTTCCTGGATTAGTAATTATTGTGGGCTAACAGTGTATTTTACAAAATAAGATTTCAAAATTGCACTGATAAATTATAGTTATCTAACAAAAATACGAGATGGGAATACCAGACCACCTGACCTGCCTCTTGAGAAACCTATATGCATGTCAGGAAGCAACAGTTAGAATTGGACATGGGACAACAGACTGCATCCTAATAGGAAAAGGAGTATGTCAAAGCTGTATATTGTCACCTTGCTTATTTAACTTATATTCAGAGTACATCATAAGAAACACTGGGCTGGAAGAAGCACAAGCTGGGATCAAGATTGGTAGGAGAAATATCAGTAACCTCAGATATGCAGATGACACCACCCTTATGGCAGAAATTGAAGAGGAACTAAAAAGCCTCTTGATGAAAGTGAAAGAGGAGAGTGAAAAAGTTGGCTTAAAGCTCAGTATTCAAAAAACGAAGATCATGGCATCTCGTCCCATCACTTCATGACAGATAGATGGGGAAACAGTGGAAACAGTGTCAGATTTTATTTTTTTGAGCTCCAAAATCACCGCAGATGGTGACTGCAGCCATGAAATTAAAAGACACTTACTCCTTGGAAGGAATGTTATGACCAACTTAGATAGCATTTTGAAAAGCAGAGACTTTACTTTGCCAACAAAGGTCCATCTAGTCAAAGCTATGGTTTTTCCAGTGGTCATGTATGGATATGAGAGTTGGACTGTGAAGAAAGCTGAGCACCAAAAATTGATGCTTTTGAACTTTGGTGTTGGAGAAGACTCTTGAGAGTCCCTTGGACTGCAAGGAAGTCCAACCAGTCCATCCTAAAAGAGATCAGTCCTGGGTGTTCATTGGTAGGACTGATGCTGAAGCTGAAATTCCAATACTTTGGCCACCTGATGCAAAGAGTTGACTCATTGGAAAAGACCTTGATGCTGGGAGGGATTGGGGGCAGGAGGAGAAGGGGATCACAGAAGATGAGATGGCTGGATGGCATCACCAACTCGATGGACATGCATTTGAGTGAACTCCAGGTGTTGGTGATGGACAGAGAGGCCTGACATGCTGTGATTCATGGGGTTGCAAAGAGTCAGACATGATTGAGTGACTGAACTGAACTGAACAAAAATATATTCAAGACTCCAACAAGTCAAGAATTTTTTTTTCGAAGGAATTGACCCTAATTAGGAGGATAGAGGATAAAAACAAAGTAAAAATTACTTGGATTGTGTAGTGGAATACAGTGAAAGTAGTTGTGGACTCACAAACATAGTATGTGTGCAATACACACATGAATACATTTATGATTCCACACATGTTTTATGTGTGTGTGTTCATGTGCATGTCTGCAAGAGATTATTGCAGTTGAGGATCCTTAATAAAATTTGCTAAAATTCAATACTTGAGGAAACTCTATGCTGTGAAGTTGTGCAGTTGCGTTCCACTCTTTGTGACCCGATGGACTGCTGCACACCAGGCTTCCCTGTCTGTCACCATCTCCCAGAGCTTGCTTAAGCTCATGTTCTCTAACTTTTCATGCTATCAAGCTATTTCATCCTCTGTCGTCCCCCTCTCCTCTTGCCTTCAATCTTTCTCAACATCAGGGTCTTTCTCCAATGAGTCAGTCCTTCACATCAGGTGATCTGAGTGTTGGAGCTTCAGCTTCAGTCCAAAATGAGTATTCAGGACTCATTTCCTTTAGGACTGACTCATTTGATCTCCTTGCATTCCAAGGGACTCTCAGTCATTTCCAACATCATAATTCAAAATCATTAATTTTTTGTCACTCAGCCTTCTTTATGGTCCAACACTCACATCCATAAATGACTACTGGAAAAATCAAAGCTTTGACTATACAGCCCTTCATTGGCAAAGTAATGTCTCTGCTTTTTAAATGGTAAGACATAAGGTAAACTTCAGTTCTATCATTTTCTAGCTGAGAGCATTGGAAGAATCATTTAAATTTTGCATTTGTCAGTTTCCACACATCTGAAACATGGTAGTAGTAATGAATAACTCTTTCAAAGAGTTGCTGTAATAGGAAGTTAATATTGCTAAAGAACTTAGAATTGTGACTGGTAATAATAAATGCCATATAACTGTTCATTATAAACATATCAGTGAATGTTTCTAAGTGACATTTATTGAATATTCATTTATTGCATCCAAGGAAAATGATTATGTGTTGAAAAATAATTTGAAAATTGATATGTCAGTCTTGAACATAAAATGAATCATGTTTAATTTTCACTTTGTCCTTTCAATATCATTATATAATCTTCCATGGATTGATAAGGAATGTAATGTTTCTAAAAACTAAGTTGTTTCTCAATATGTATAGATTTATTTAAATGTTAATTTGACCATTTGGAAGGTCAAAATTGTATTTTCCATTTATTGATATTGCATTCTAACATCTTGAAAGAAACCAGCTCAATTAAGCAAAAGTGTTTGACATTTTAAAATGTTAACCAGTGTGCTTTATTGTCTAATATAATGAACAGATTGCCAAAACACTCAGTCAGTTTTGAATTATTTTAAAATAAAGAGCACAGTATGAATGACAATATTTTTCTTGGAATTTATAAAGCCCAAGGCAATTAAACAAAGCCATTATGTTGCAGCTAAAAATGAGATAACCCCATATTTCTAAGAAGTAAAGATTCGTTTGTCTTAAAACAAATTTTAATTGTTTTTAGACAGGAGAAGTCAAATATAATTGGAGGCTGCCAATTATAACTCAAATTTACTTTTACTCAAAACTGTCTCTTTATAAATAAGAAAAATAAAACTGTATTTAAAACATGAAAATTTGTTTAAAATCCAGACTACATCAAGTTATTTTATTTATATATGAATATCTACCACATTTTTGCTAATAGTTTATTTTGTCTTCCTCTTGCATTTTAATTATGCTATTGGGTATGTAGTGCTAACCCATTGAGTCTTTAATTCACATTTGCCCAAAGACTGATGCCAGTTATATTTTTAAACAATTATTGTCAATCAGTATATTTTCCTTTGAAGAGGTTCTCTTCAAGTGTTTTTTGCCTAATTTTATTGGATGGCTTATTTTCAAAAATTATTACACACATACATATGCAAACATAGACTTGCATCTATAAAATATTCATTAGCTCCTTAAGAAAATATTACACATGCTCCATGTACTGTTTATCTATGCAAATATGAATGAGATTATATTTGTCTATATATGAGATTATAATTTGCATACATTTGTCATTTGCCGTTGACCTTAGAACAATGCAGGCTTGATTTGAGCATGTCACTTTTATGCAGTTTTTTTCAATAAGTACTCTACCTTCTGGTGAATTGGTTGAATCTGTGATTGTTTAACCTTAAATATGGAATAGTGATTGTAAAGTTATACTCGAATTTTCCACTATGCTGATGGTCAGTGCCCCTAACTCCTGCATTTTTCAAGAGTCAACTGTATTTTGTTGCTTGAAAATAAATATTAAAGAGATTTTTATATCAGTATACATATTCTGTTAATAACTACTAGCAGAATGTTTTCTTCTTTAGCTCAAAATTAACTTATTCACTCTTTAATTACTGATGATTTTGGCTTACATTGATTTGCTATTACAAACAAAGCAACGACTATCCCTACAAAACAAACCTAATCTATTCCCCTTATTTTATAGATTTAATATCTGATATTATATGCATTTTTTCATGCCAGACTTCAGAGAATTATCTCATATCCTTGTTAGTAACACTACAGTTTACTGACTGCACCCCTCTCATGTCCCCTGGTTATCTAGGATCCCCACAAGGCATTTCCACCATGACCTCTCAGCCAGCTTTCCAGTGTTTCACCACTTGTTTGTTCGCTCAGTCACATCCAACTCTTTGTGAGCCCATGGATTGCAGCATACCAGGCTTCCCTGTCCTTCACCACCTCCCAGAGTTTGCTCAAACTTATGTCCATTGAGTCAGTGATGATATCCAACCATCTCATCCTCTGCCGTCCCCTTCTCCCCGTCTTCAATCTGTCCTAGCATCAGGGTCTTTTCCAATGAGTCACTTCTTCGCATCAGGTGGCCAAAGTATTGGAGTTTCAGCTTCAGCATCACTCCTTCTGATGATTATTCATGGTTGATTTTCTTTTACCACTGGACGTCTTTGCTAATCTAAAACACACCCAGAACCTCTGAAGTAGGTGTTGTCTCATGAGAGTTTCAATAATTAATAATTTTAGCATGTCTAAAGTACAGTTTCCATTTTGGTCTCTAGTACAATGATGTCATAGTGAAAGTGTTAGTAGCTCAGTTATGTCTGACTTTTTGTGACCCCATGAACTGTAGCCCGCCAGGCTTCTCTGTCCTTGAAATTATGCAGGCAGGAATACTAGAGTGGGTAGCCATTCCCTTCTGCAGTGGACCTTTCAGACCCAAAGACTGAACTCTTGTCTCCCACATAGCAGGTATATTCTTTACCAACTGAGCAAATTGGTTCAGATAGAAGTGGGAATATTTTCTACTTAGATTTCATAACTAGCTGATAGTTCTTGCAGAAGTACATTTCTGCTCGGATCTACATTTCCTGATATCTCTTATCTTTGATTCCAAGCAAAACTGATCTTCCAAGGCCTCTGCATGTTTCCATTAATTATCTGGATACAATATCCAGGGTTCATAACTTTCAGTATAGAGATAATAAGGGTGAAGTATTTGAAACATTTCTGGGTCTTCATTTTCCACTTTAGAAATACTATGAACAGTGAAGCTGTAAATATAGTCATTTTTATGTTTATAGAATTGATTTACAATAGAAAACATATGGACATATCATAAGCAGTTCATTTTTAAGTCAGACTTCCACTATGGGCAACTGAGAATGCTGTCTGGTTTCAAATCTAGTATGATTTATGAATATTTTGATGGGTGATTTTCAACATTTTTTGATTTCTCAGGACAAACAAAACAATGTATATTTCACAAGTAGTTCAAGATAAGAGCAGTCTCATACTACTTCGTTTCTTTCTTTTCATTTCTTTTCTCCCTCTCTTGGATATGAGAATCATATCAGTTAGTGATCCAAATTCAGGAAAAAATAAATCAATCTTAAACTCTTCGACTTTGCAGTTAGTGATTATAGAAATAAAGATAAGATGTACCATTAGTACCACTTAAAATATTAGTAAAATTCTCATTAAATAACCCAGGCTATTAGATAAAAATATGTTAAAATATGTCTTTGATATGAAGATTCCTAAATATTTAGAAAATATTTAATTAAGTATAGTAATAAATATTAAATATATTAATGAGAATTAAAGCAACATGGAATAATAAAACATTGCAAAAGTTTTAAAATCATTGCTATTAAACAATAGTTCTGTAGATCTAACAAAAGCAAGATAAGGTGCTAAAATACAAATGGACAGAGTTGTTAGATATTCAAGGTAGTAGGAATATGAAAAGAGATAAAACCTCCAAATTTTAAATATGGAGGTACAGAATAACCTCAGCAAGGAAACTGAGATGCATAAGACTTGGAACTTGAGGAACAATCTAAAATCAAACAACAAAAATTTGAGAATTTCATAGTGAAAGTGATCATAAATTATAGCAGAGAGGTCTAGAACATGAATGAGTTGTTATAAATGCTACATCCCAATTAAAATATTAATGATTTTTTGGGAATGGGTAACTTCAGTGGAGCAGTGGCACAGAGCTGTATATATCACAATCAGTTATGGAAAGGAAGGAGGTGAGAAATTGGAGATTACACATAATAGTCATTCTTGCTTTGATCTTCACAGAGAGCAAAATGGTGGAACAGGAAATTGCAGCCCTCATTCTCCCACAGACACACTAATTTAACAACCATCAGTTCAGTCAGTTCAGTTGCTCAGTGGTGTCCAACTTTTTGTGACCCCATGGACTGCATCATGCCAGGATTCCATGTCCATCACCAACTCCCAGAGCCTACAAAAATTCATGCCCATCTTGTCGGCAATGCCATCCACCTATCTCCTCCTCTGTCGTTCCCTTCTCCTCCTGCCTTCAATTTTTCCGAGCATCAGGGTCTTTTCCAACAAGTCGGTTATTTGCATCAGGTGGCCAGAGTATTGGAGTTTCAGCTTCAGCATCAGTCCTTCCAATGAATATTCAGGACTGGTTTCCTGTAGGATTGACTGGTTGAATGTCCTTGCAGTCCAAGGGATTCCCAAGAGTCTTCTCCAACAGCACAGTACAAAAACATCAATTCTTCAATGCTGTTTTCTTTATAGTCCAACTCTCACATCTCTACATGACTACTGGAAAAACCATAGCTTTGACTAGATGGACCTTTGTTGATAAAGTAATTGGACCAAAATATTTTTATGAACAGCCCAGATATTAAAAAATAAATTAATACCAATCTTTCTCAATCTCATAAAAAAATTGAAGCGGAGGGAAGATTTCCAAACTCATTTGTTGAGTTCAGCATTTGCCTGATACCAAAGGTAGGCTATGATAAAATTATCCACTAATATCTTTGATAAATATAAATGTAAAAATACTCAACAAAATACTAGCAAATGAAATTCAATAGTCTGTTGAAAGGATCATACACCATGTCACATGGGATTTATCCCTAGGATGCAAAAGTATCTATCCCTTGGATCAAGAAATGCAATTCAATTGATATGATACACTGCATTAAAAGAATGAAGAACAAAAATCACATAGTAACCTCATTAGATGCAGAAAAATAATTTGACAAAATTCAGCACTATTTAATAAAAAAATAAAAAAGGTAGTTAGAGAAGAAATTTACATCAACTTAATAAACATATTGAAAGTCATATGTGACAAGCCCACAGCTAACATCATAATCAATGGTGAAAAACTGAACACTTTCCCTCTAATATAAGGAACAAGACAGGGATGTCTAGTTTCACTATTTCTGTTCAGCATAGCACCTGAAGTTCTAGACAGTGATATTAAGAAAAAAATAAATAAATCCAACTAAAAAGGTAGAAGTAAAGTTATCTGTTTGCAGATAGCTTACATTAAGAAAATAAAAATTATAAAAGCATCAAAAAGAATCAGACACTTAGAAAGAAACTTAACTAAGGGAAATGAAAGATGTACACTGAAAACTACAAAAAAAAAATGGAAGAAATTATATCAACAAAATTATATTAAGTTCAATAATTGGAGAACTTAATATAATTAAAATATTCATGCTATCCAAAGTTATCTACAGATTCAATATGTACCATTCAAAATCTGAATGGTAATTGTTATTGAAATGGAAACAAAAAACATCTAAAATTTATAGGGAACCAAAAAAGAAATAGTCAAGCCAAGGTTGAGAAAGAATAATAAATACAGAGAGGCTTTCCTGGTGGTTCAGTTGTAAAGAATCCATATGCTAATGCAGAAGACACAAGTTTGATCCCTGGATGGGAAAGATCCTCTGGAGAAGGAAATGGAAACCTGGAAATGGAAATGGAAACACTCTTCTTACTTACTTGGGAAATCCTATGGATAGAGGAGCCTGGAGGGCTTCAGTCCATTGGGTCACAAAAAGAGTCAGGCATGTCTTAGCAAACAAACAACAATAGCAACATAGCTAGAGGCATTATATTTCTTAAATTCAAAATATATTACAAAGCTGCAGTAATCAAAATGACATAATATCAGCATAAATACAGATCTCTAGACCAATAGAAAAGAATAGAAAGCTGTTGGGCTACCTTCATATCTGTAAGCCCAGGCTCAGGAACAAAGAAAGAACTCAGAGCCAGAAACAGAGACACTGATGGTTTAACTGATAGTGGATTTTGCCTGTCCCAAATAAGGAGCGTCCTGGAGAGACACCACACCCTGGACCTCAGAGAGCCAGCAGCAAATGGTGACAATCTTTCCTACCAGGGAAAGAAGAAAATTGACAGTTATAGGGGGATAGTCCTCAGGTTGACTCATTGGTTACCAGGGAAACTAGCAGAGGATCAAACCTTTCATTGCCCCTTTGATAAACTATCATAGTGGAGGTAGAGATTATGATAACAGAACCACCACTAACTGGGACCCCAGCGAAGCATTTAGACATTTACTGATTAGAGTCTATGACTGAGAAGGAAGGTCAGCTGCATGAGTAGTGTGTAGGTGAGTCAGTGACTAGTTGTTCAGTTCAGTTCAGTCGCTCAGATGTGTCCAACTCTTTGCAACCCCATGAACCACAGCACGCCAGGCCTCCCTGTTCATCACTAACTCCCGGAGTTTACCCAAACTCATCTCCATTGAGTCGGTGATGCCATCCAACCATCTCATCCTCTGTTGTTTCCTTCTCCTCCTGCCCCCAATCTTTCCCAGGATCAGGGTCTTTTCAAATGAATCAGGTTGTTGCATCAGGTGGCCAAAGTTCTGGAGTTTCAGCTTCAGCAAGTAGGGGATATACAGAGGACAAGAAAATAGTCATCTTGAGGGGAATGATCATACAGTTGTGTCCATCTGGGAATAAAGTCTGTGAAATTTCTTCCTGACTTTTCAGTCTCTGTAGCAGATTGCATAGGATTGAACATCAAATTTAAGCTTATTCATTGTTGTTGTTGTTTAGTCACTAACTTGTCTCTGACTCTGTGACCCCATGGACTACAGCATTCTGACCTTCCCTATCCTTTACTACTCCTGGAGTTTGCTCAAACGCATGTCCATTGAGTTGGTGTTGTCATCCAACCATGTCATCCTCTGTCACCCCCTTCTCCTCATGCCCTCAATCTTTTCCCAAATCACAGTCTTTTCCAATGAGTTAGATCTTCACATCAGGTGGCCAAAGTATTGGAGCTTCAGCTTTAGCATCAGTCCTTCCAATGCCTACTTAGGTTTGATTTCCTTTAGAACTGACTGGTTTGATCTCCTTGCTGTCCAAGAGACTCTCAGGAGTCTCTTCCAGCACCATAATTTGAAAGCACACATTCTTCAATGCTCAGCCTTCTTTATGGTCCACTCTCACATCCATACATGACTCCTGGAAAAACTATAGGTTAGACTATACAGATCTTTGTCAGCACAGTGATGTCGCAGCTTTTTAATACTCTTAGCTTTTCTCAGTAGGGGCAATTGCCTTTTAATTTTGTGGCTGCAGTCACTGTCCACAATGATTTTGGAGTGCAAGAAAATCAAATCTGTCACTGCTTCCACTTTTTCCCATTATTTTTGCTATGAAGTGATGGGACCAGATGCCATGATCCTAACTTTTTGAAAGTTGAGTTTTAATCCAGCTCTTTCACTCTCTTTCACCCTCATCAAGAAGCTCTTTACTTCCTCTTTGTTTTCTTCCATTAGACTGTATCATCTACTTATCTGAGGTTGTTAATATTTCATTAATGAAGCTATCTAATGTCTCTTCTACGTTTGTGGAGAGGTTTTTTCTGAGTTGGTAGGAGATTTTGCTTTTAATTTCCCATCAATAATCTACATATTTTAAATTCTAAGAGGAAGATGATGGTTTCCTCTCACTTTGGCACCTAACCATGTTTACATAGAGATGTTGTCATTAAGTCCATGGCAAAAATGCTTTGCCTTATGTGATAAGGATTGTTAACAAAGTTATAAGATTCTTGGTAGAATAAAATTTTAGGAAACATACACACTGACTTTTAAAGAATCTTACCTGTTGTTCTTTATGTGTATCATCTGATAGCATCTCAAAGATAAGAAGGAAAGTGGTAATTTCTGCAGGTATAGTAATTTTTTTTTTTTTTTTTTTAGCTAACATGTCATGCAAGTAGTGGAGTACCTCAGAAGTAACAATGAAAGTAAATGTCATTATCTCAGATATCTAATTAAAGTGACCACACTTCTGAACTTGCCAGGCTTAATTAGTTAGAAAATGTACATTTTCGACCAGCTGGGTCAGTTTTAAAGACAAAATATCATTGCATTAGGCCCCTATGACCTATACAAATGCTTTTGAAAATATCTGGTAAGAGTAAAATTGGATAAATTCTGTGGATTTTATTATGGATGAGTGGCAGAATAATACACCTGGAATTTGTCACAATGAGGGTAAAAATGCGTATGATTTGATTAAGCAGATAAATAAATGATGTAATTTTTTATCTTCATTTTTTGCTTTATCACAACAATACTTTATATTTTCTATGTATTTTCTACAATATGCATTCTCCTTGAGGTGAAATCCATTAACCCACTCCAGTATTCTTGCCTGGGAAATCCCATGTAGAGAAGAGCCTGGTAGGCTACAGTCCAGGGGGTCTCACAGAGTCGGACAGGAATGAGCAAGTAAACAACAAGAGCAACACTCTTCTAGCAGTGTAAAGTAGAAAATTACCATTTTATGCTCAGTCTTTCAGTCGTGGGAGAGTCTTTATGACCCCATGGACTGTAGCCCACCAGGCTCCTCTGTCCGTGGAATTTTCTAGGCAAGAATACCAGAGTGGGTTACCATTATCTTCTCCTAGTAAAGTAGAAAATAGGGATGTAAATGAGAAATCAAGGAAAAGAAAGGAAGTAGGGAAATACAAAAACACACATATTTAAAGGAATGTCAAGTTAAGGGATATTGATGTGCAATTTATTCAATCATAGGAAACTTATATAAGGATGAATAGTGACCACCAGAGAATTTTTTAAAAATTGCACAGGATTTTTTTTCTTAGCTTTGGTTAAAGAAGAAAAGGGAATAAAAATTATTTTGGTCATCTAATGTTGATTGAACGTAACAAAAAGCAGGTATGGCAGAGAATTCATCAAGTCATTCTCCTCTCGGGAGTGCAGAAAAATCACATTGCCAAGCTTCCCTTGAAGTCTGTTTGGAAGTCGTGCACCTAGGTTCTGGGAAGCTAAAGATGTACCACTTCTGGGTCCTCTTCCCTTTCCATGGTTCCTTGGAAAGACTATGTTTGACGGCACAGCTATAAGAAGGAGGAGTCACAGAATCACCATGAAAGAGAGAGTATCTGTGGAAACAATGATGTGATCAATAAATAAAACTTTATTTTATTTTACTTTTTTTATTTATCAATAAATAAAACTGGGACTTGGAAACTTATTATCATAAGGAAGTCTAGTCTACTCTGATTAAGAAATGAATTGATACAGAGGTGGGATGCTATACTATTGAAAACATAACCTATATCTAAAAGCATCACTTCTCATGTTCAAGCAGCAGGGTAACAACAGGGCAACAAAGCAACAGATGTAAGAGACTCAAAATATAAAATTCATCTGTTGTAAATTTAAAAGCAGATTTCATGTTTGGGAGATTTAGAGAAAGAGGGAAGATGATAATATCCGTTTGAAGCTATTGGCAGAGTTTTCAAAGATATGGAAAGATACTGGCAGATTTTTTTTAATTAATGTATTTTTTATTGAAGGATAATTGCTTTATAGAATTTTGCTGTTTCCTGTCAAACCTCAACATGAATCAGCCATATGTACACATATACCCCCTCCCTTTTGAAACTCCCTCCCCATCCCACTCCTCTAGGTTGATACAGAACCCCTGTTTTAGTTTCCTGAGCCATACAGCAAATTCCGGTTGGCTATCTATTTTACATATGGTAATGTAAGTTTCTATGTTATTCTTTCCATACATCTCACCCTCTCCTCCTCTCTTCCCATGTCCATAAGTCTATTCTCTATGTCTGTTTCTCCACTGTTGCCCTGTAAATAAATTCTTCAGTACCATTTTTCTAGATCCCATACCATATATATGTGTTCAGTTCAGTTCAGTTCAGTTCAGTTGCTCAGTCGTGTCTGACTCTTTGCAACCCCATGAATCGCAGCAGGTCTGGCCTCGCTGTCCATCACCAACTCCCAGAGTTCACTCAGACTCACGTCCATCAAGTCATTGATGCCATCCAGCCATCTCATCCTCTGTCGTCCCCTTCTCCTCCTGCCCCCAATCCCTCCCAGCATCAGAGTCTTTTCCAATGAGTCAACTCTTCGCATGAGGTGGCCAAGGTACTGGAGTTTCAGCTTTAGCATCATTCCTTCCAAAGAAATCCCAGGGCTGATCTCCTTCAGAATGGACTGGTTGGATCTCCTTGCAGTCCAAGGGACTCTCAAGAGTCTTCTCCAACACCACAGTTCAAAAGCATCAATTCTTCGGTGCTCAGCTTTCTTCACAGTCCAACTCTCACATCCATACATGACCACAGAAAACAACCATAGCCTTGACTAGACGGACCTTGTTGGCAAAGTAATGTCTCTGCTTTTGAATATGCCATCTAGGTTGGTCATAACTTTCCTGCCAAGGAGTAAGCATCTTTTAATTTCATGGCTGCAGTCACCATCTGCAGTAATTTTGGAGCCCCCCCAAATAAAGTCTGACACTGTTTCCACTGTTTCCCCATTTCCCATGATCTTCATTTTCTGAATGCTGAGCTTTAAGCCAACTTTTTCACTCTCCTCTTTCACTTTTTTTTGAAGATAATGATAACCCTGTATGTGAGACAGCAAAAGAAACACAGATATATACAACAGTCTTATGGAATCTGTGGGAGAGGGCGAGGGTGGGATGATTTGGGAGAATGGCATTGAAACATGTATAATATCATATGTGAAATGAATCACCAGTCCAGGTTCAATGCATGATACAGGATGCTCAGGACTGGTCCATTGGGATGACCCAGAGGGATGGTATGGGGAGGGCAGTGGGAGGGCGGTTCAGGATGAGGAACACATGTACACCTGTGGCAGATTCATGTTGATGTATGGCAAAACCAATACAATATTGTAATTAGCCTCCAATTAAAATAAATAAATTTATATTTTAAAATAAACAAATAAATAAAAAATAAAAAAAAAGATATCATAAGATCTATTACAGGGATAAGAGATAGTCCAGAAATTCAAGGTTTTCCAAGAATGAAGAATTTTCTGAAATAGAATTTTATAGAAGTTTTGTGGGAAAGGGGCTAATAAAATAATCTTGGTTTAGTAAAATAACCCAGGGGAAATACTATTTTTAATGGTCAGCCTATCAGTTATTTTTTCAGATAACTGCTTGTCTTTTTTTTTTTTTTAATAGCTAGTAAGTGAATGAGCAAATCATGAGTCCAGAAAGCAGGGAAGTAAAATACACTTGGCAGCTGTGTCTAGAAAATATTAACAATTTCAGGTGACAAAAACAAATGGATCAGAAGTGTATTAAATTTTTGCAGGTTTATCAAGAAAGCCATTAGCTCATCCAGAAAAGACCTTAAATCATCAAGATTTTTAGAACCTTGGACCCCTACCTTCTTTTAAGAGAGGAAAGGATCATTATAAACCCCTCAAGGAATAGATGGTCTCCATTCACCAGTTCAAATATGGCCAAGGAGAGGAATGAACAAGGAGTTCTCAGAGGTCAGAGCCAGAGTTCAAAAAGAAGTGTGGATGAGGGGCTCCTTCCAGGGAACAGAATCAGTGTTCAATCAGTGTAATTTCTTCATCCCTGCAGTGTGTATGCCTGTTGTTGCTCAATCTCATAGTCGTGTCCAACTCTTTGTGACCCTATAGACTGTTGCCTGCCAGGCCCTCTGTCCATGAGATCCTCCAGGTGGGAATACTGAAGTGGGTTGCCACACCCACCTCAAAGGGATCTTCCCAACTCAGGAAATGAACCCATGTTTCTTCTGTCTCCTGTATTGGCAGGCAGGTTCTTTAGCATTAGCACCACCTGGAAAGCCAGATGAGCCTGGGAGATTTATTACAATCTCTTCCAAGGGGGATTTATATCATTGCTTGCCAGTGGATACTGTATGCCTCCCATTCTTTGCCTTTTTTATAGGGAGTGATTACTCTATGTACCTGGTGCCTGCTCCATCACTGCCTTCTGGGTGTTTGTCTTGGAAAGGGAAGATAATTTGCATTTTACAGTTGTAGGTCTTCAGACTTTAAGGGAGTCACATCTGCATCTGATGGCACCTAGAGATATGGACTCTGAGCAGTAATCACTGACCAGATGGAACTTTATATCGCTTTCTCAGGAAACAGTGAAAGTGCTGCATATGTGAAAGTAAGATAAAATGATCTCATAACCAAAATGCACTGTCAAAGATAATATGATATATTCATATCACTATCTTCATGGGCACACAAAAATCTTTCAAATCTTTCTTGCAGTTAGGTCAGAGATCATATGATTAAATTTTGGCTGGTAGTATACAAGCATAAATAATATAAAACACTTTCAGATTAGGCCAATTGTACATCATCCCCCTTCCTCATTTTTCCTTCAGCAGAGAGTTCAGATCTGAGTGTTCCAGATCTACATCTGCATAATGCAATGGCCTGATTCCCAAGTCACCAAAGAGGAGGGACTAGATTGCAGTGATATAATAGGAAGCAAAACATACTGTGCTAATCCACTGATATTTTGCAACCTATTTGTCATAATAAGAAAGCTACTCTATCCTCTCTAATGAAATTATATAACATACTGATAAAAATACCAAATAAACAAAAAGACATCAAGTCCTAATAAGATGACTGAAATAAAAGAAAAATGTCCACAAAGTTTCATATAATTGTCTGTCACTAAAACCAAAATCTGCCCTTTGTTTTTCCCTGTCTGTTTGTTGTGATGATTGAGAAGAGAGGAGCAGTTTCTGGTTACATGTTGGCAATGGAAGGGTGTAAATATGAGATTTATATCTAGCATTGGCGAAGGCTCAGGAGTGTATCCTGAATTGAAGGATTATCCAGTGTGCTTTTATAGAAAAGAATAAATCTTTGCACAGTGCTTTCAATTCAATAACTGAAAAAATATAGGGAGTAAATCGAACAATTGAAATTAACAGCAGTCCAGCTGAGCCCTACTTTCCAAGACTGTTGGAAAACAGAACACTAGACACCAGTAGCTCTCCTAAAAAATGAGGAACTGATGGTAAGGGACATAGTGGACCAACATGAATGGGGTA
Organism: Oryx dammah; assembly: GCF_014754425.2. Lineage (NCBI taxonomy): Eukaryota > Metazoa > Chordata > Mammalia > Artiodactyla > Bovidae > Oryx > Oryx dammah. The sequence goes on from NW_024070204.1 coordinate 19,362,902, forward strand.
CAAAATGAGAAGGACACAAAGGAAATGTAGAACTCATGGCCAAAGATGAAAAAACAGGAAAAATATATCAAAGTAGTAACCCAAGGGAAAAAGAAAGCCAGAGTAAAATAAGATAATAGCAATAATACCAAATATATAGCTCAAAGAAATAATTTTAGTGATACACATTCATTTATATAGAGAAAAATATATTTAGATATTTCATATATACATACAGAATGAAGTAAATGAATGGGGAAAAAATAAGTCCAGAAAAATGAGTATAAGAAATGAGAGAGATCGTTAATTTTATATAACATTAAGGAGGAAAATTTGATGATAAAAATGTAAACTTTCAAATGATGTATAAAATATTCTATACTGCAGATGTAACTGAGAAGAATGTTTATATACTAAATAAGTTTAATAATAGAAAAATACATAAGGCAAATTAAAATGTGAAAATAAGAGGCAAAAGACACAAAACAAAGACAAGACTCAGTAAATTATCTGTATCTATATTTGAACACTAAAATAAAATATGGAAGGAGGAAAATATATATGCATACATATGTATGTGTGTATATATGTTTCTGCTGCTACTGCTGCTAAGTCGCTTCAGTCGTGTCCGACTTTGTGCGACCCCAGAGATGGCAGCCCACTAGGCTCCCCCATCCCTGGGATTCTCCAGGCAAGAACACTGGAGTGGATTCCATTTCCTTCTCCAGTGCATGAAAGTGAAAGTGAAGTCGCTCAGTTGTGTCCGACCCTCAGCGACCCCATGGACTGCAGCCTTCCAGGCTCCTCTGTCCATGGGATTTTCCAGCAAGAGTACTGGAGTGGGGTGCCATTGCCTTTCTAGCCAAATATAAATATTTTAAATTGTGTCGTAATTGATATATATTTTTCCACTAGTATATATAATTTTTAAAAATTTGGAATATAGTTAAAGGAGTAATTTTTAAAAAGACTTATACCGCTGTGTGTTCTGTGTGCTAAGTCACTTCAGTCGTGTCTGACTGTTTGTAAACACATGGACTGTAGCCTGCCAGGCTCCTCAGTCCAGTGGGATTTCCCAGGCATAAATTCCCATGCCCTTCTCCAGAGGATCATTCCAACCCAGGGACTGAATCTGAGTCTTCTGTGGTTTCTGTATTGCAGGTGGAGTTTTTACCATTGAGCCATTGGGGAAGCCCCTTATAGCTCTATAAGCACTTATAAAATATAAAATAATGTAAGCATATAATAGATATTATGTGTTCACATATATAATACATATAATACATATCACACACATATCTGTATATACCATATACAGATGTGTATGTATACTCCCATAAGTCATGTAATTAATAGAAAAATTTCCAGTATTCTGCTGTCATGCCACATATACTCCCATAATCTGATTGAGTCACATGAAACTAAACAATGTTTAGCATTTTATTTTTTCACACATAGTTTTGCCTCTAAAATTCTTTCAGTGACTAATTTTTCTCATGAAATCATTGTTTTATGCTTTCATTTAATGAAAACTGTCCACACTCAATTTTCTCAGTTTTATTTTATTTGGAAGTATTTTATTTCATTAACAATGTTAAATGACAGTTTTTTTCCTAGGTATACATTTTCTCACAATTATTTTAAGATATCATTTTATTAGTTTCTGGTTTCCATTTTTTCTCTTAAAAAAATGTTGTTTAGTCTCATGATTCCTCCTTTTTAGATGCTCATTTGCTTCTCTGTGGCTAATATTAAATTGTAATTTCTAGCGTTTTGCAGTTTCTTTATGAGCTTTAGATTTGCTTTCCACTTGGACTATACTATGATCCTTTAATATATGGATTTATGTCTTCATTCAACTTAGGACATTTCTCACAATTTTTCAAATTTTTCTTCTTCATTATTTCTATGGACTCTATCTAGTTAGGCAGATTAGGGCTTTCTATCATCCTTAGATCTTAAATCTTTTACATATTTTCTGGGTGACTCTGCTGATCTCTAGCTGAATCAATAGCTTGAGTTTTAGATTTCCTACTCAAGTGGTTTGCAATAGGACAGAATGAGTGCATACAGAAAAAGCCATGCAAAGAAAAATAAAAAATGTGGAGACAGTTCTGTACACGTAATTATGAACACAGTTACTCTAAATAAATGAAACTTCAGAAGTAGGCAGAATAAAATTTTACCATACAATACAAAAATGAAATAATTCTGGGATATAGCAGGTAAAATGATAATATACAATTAGAAAAGGCAATTTCAATCCAATGAAATCATACCATAATTTACTAAGAACATAAAAAGTAATTTGACAATTCCAGAATTAACTTAATAATAATTTCAAATAATGATATAATTGTCTTGAAACTCTATGTGCCAAGAAAAGTGTATTATACAGAGAAATAATTGTTGAAAATTGTGAAAACAAATTTTTATATACAAAATAAAGATTTGACTCATTTGCCTTGATAAATTAAGCAAACAAAAATAAGTATGGATATAAAATAGAGTGCCATACTGGCAAAACACATCATACTTGTGATCATTCCATGATGATATATGTATTCATTGGCAGGTTTCTTCATTATTTATATTAATTTTTGAATCACCACATTTTACCTATTTTATTTTCACTGATGACTATTTGGGCTAGTGATAAAATAGCTAACATAGTTTCCATTTTTCAAAAAAAATTCATAATTCTTGATTCCCTCTTATCTATGTGACCACTATCATATGAAAAGTTCATGACTATGATTATTTATCATCTAATTATATTACTACTGCATGAATTGGTTTTCTGCTCCTTATTTTTATATCCTTGCAATAAATCTCATTTAGTAATGATGAATTATTTTTTTAATTCACAGTTTGACATTTTAATCCAGTTACAAAATTGATTTTGAAACTATTTCTGTTCAAAAGGAAAATTGAGGACCCTGAATTTTTCTTCTGATTTCTCTCTCTCCCTGTGATTTCAATTTTCTGCCAGGGATGTACAATGTTTTCAAATAGGGGTTTTTTTGTTTTTCTTTTTACTTTTTGTCTTGGATATCTCACACCATATAAGTGTGGGAATTGCTTAATCTTGAATATCTTTGTTTCATCCTCTGTGATGCTAAACTCTTTGCTTAATGCAATGCTCACATTATCTTGCTCTCTACAGTTAATGTCCTAAAAATTAATATGGGCTCCAGGTGGGCATATTTGGATAGTTTGATCTTGGATTCTCCTGTGTCCATACCTCTCATACCACTTTCAGTTTCCTTTTGATCTTTTCTGATCCTAATGCTTAAGAAAATTCTCTAAACTTCAGACAGGAATGGGTCAGCTTCTATATTTTGCATCAAGCATGTCTAGGCCTTGTCAGCCTGTTATGTCAAGGCCCGCTTTGGTTTAGTTCCCGTATTCATGATTATACCAGTGGTTTTTGCAGGTGTCAGTATTTTGATTTCAGATAGAAAGATAAAATCATCAAAGCATTCATTTGCAAAAATTGGAATAGCAACAGATAAACTTTTAATGCGATTAAAAATCACCCATGAGCAGTAGCCACAAACTATGAAGAAACACTCATTCAGTTCAGTTGCTCAATCGTGTCCAACTCATGAGCATAGCATGCCAGGCCTCCCTGTCCATCATCATCTCCTGGAGTTTACCCAAACTCATGTCCATTGAGTTGGCAATGCCATCCAGCCATATCATCCTCTGTCATCCCCTTCTCCTCCTGCCCTCAATCTTTCCCAGCATCAGGGTCTTTTCCAATGAGTCATCTCTTCACATCAGGTGGCCAAAGTATTGGAGTTTCAGCTTCAACATCAGTCCTGCCAATGAACACCCAGGACTGATCTCCTTCAGAATGGACTGGATGGATCTCCTTGCAGTCCAAGGGACTCTCAAGAGTCTTCTCCAACACCACAGTTCAAAAGCACCAATTTTTCAGCGCTCAGTTTTCTTTATAGACCAACTCTCACATCCATACATGACCACAGGAAAAACCATAGCCTTGACTAGATGGACCTTTGTTGACAAAGTAATGTCTCTGCTTTTTAATATGCTGTCTAGGTTGGTGATAACTTTCCTTTCAAGGAGTGTCTTTTAATTTCATGGCTGCAATCACCATCTGCAGTGATTTTGAAGCCTCAAAATAGAAAGTTAGCCATTGTTTCCACTGTTTACCATCTATTTTCCATGAAGTAGTGGGATCAGATGCCATGATCTTAGTTTCCTGAATGTTGAAAATAAGTCAAAATTTTCACTCTCCTCTTTCACTTTCAATAAGAGGTTCTTTAGTTCTTCACTTTCTGCCATAAGTGTGGCGTCATCCGCATATCTGAGGTTATCAATATTTCTCCTGGTAATCTTGATTCCAGCTTGTGCTTCCTCCAGCCCAGCATTTCTCATGTACTCTGCATATAAGTTAAAAAGCAGGGTGACAATATACAGCCTTGAGGTACTCATTTTCCTATTTGGAACCAGTCTGTTGTTCCATGTCCAGTTCTAACTGTTGCTTCCTGACCTGCATACAGGTTTCTCCAGAGGCAGGTCAATTGGTCTGGTATGCCCATCTCTTTCAGAATTTTCCATAGTTTATTGTGATCCACATAGTCAAAGGCTTTGGCATAGTCAATAAAGCAGCAACAGATGTTTTTCTGGAACTCTCTTGCTTTTTTGATGATAGAGCAAATGTTGGCAATTTGATCTCTGTTTCCTCTGCTTTTCTAAAACCAGCTTGAATATCTGGGGCCGCGTGGTGCAGGAGTGGCTGAGAGGAGCTACCCTACGTCCAAGGTAAGAGAAACCCAAGTAAGATGGTAGGCACTGAGAGAGGGCATCAGAGGGCAGACAGACTGAAACCATAGTTACAGACAACTAGCCAATCTGATCACATGGACCACAGCCTTGTCTTACTCAATGAAACTAAGCCATGCCATGTGGGGCCACCCAAGACAGAAGGGTTATGGTGGAGGGGTCTGACAGAATGTGGCCCACTCGAGAAGGGAATGGCAAACCACTTCAATATTCTTGCCTTGAGAACCCCATGAGCAGTATGAAAAGCCAAAAAGATAGGACACTGAAAGATAAACTCCCCAGGTTGGTAGGTGCTTAATATGCTACTGGAGACCAGTGAAGAAATAACTCCAGAAAGAATGAAGGGATCGAGCCAAAGCAAAACCAACCTCCAGCTGTAGATGTGACTGGTGATAGAAGCAAGGTCTGATGCTGTAAAGAGCAATATTGCATAAGAACCTGGGATGTTAGGTCCATGAATCAAGAGAAATTGGAAGTGGTCAAACAGGAGATGACAAGAGTGAACATTCTAGGAATCAGCGAACTAAGATGGACTGGAATGGGTGAATTTAACTCAGATGACCATTATATCTACTACTGTGGGCAGGAATCCATTAGAAGAAATGGAGTAGCCATCATAGTCAACAAACACTCACTAGTATAGTCAATATTGTACTGAAGCAATGCATGAATCCAGGTTGCTACAAATTGTTTGTAATGCAGATCTCCTGAAAATAGAATAATGCTTCATGAGAGGTAAAGTCAAGAAATCTTCCTTAATATGGCCAGATGTGTGTCTACTGAAAAATTTTGTGAAGGGTGGCAGTATAGATGAAAAAAACAATTTTTTTTTTTTTAGCAAAAAAAAAAAAGAATACAGGATACAGAGATTATGGCCTATCCTCCTGACACTAGCTTGTTTAATTAGCTGAATCAATGGTACTGTGCAATAAATCCACAAAAACATTCTAAAATATACATTTGTAGTAAAAAAAAAGAAGGCTTTTTAATTCAAAACATTGCCTAGAGTATATAGACTGGTTTAAATATAGAGGTGGTGTGTTGATCAAGTTTTCATCCATAACCTAATCCCCAGAGTGATCACTAGAAAATGGTCAACATAGATCTTAAGTAAATTCATTGCATTAAAATATAATAATAAGTAAGAAAAGTTAATCGGAGAAGGCAATGGCACCCCACTCCAGTATTCTTGCCTGGAAAATCCCATGGACGGAGGAGCCTGGAAGGCTGCAGTCCGTGGGGTCGCTGAGGGTCAGACAGGACTGAGCGACTTCACTTTCACTTTTCACTTTCATGCATTGGAGAAGGAAATGGGAACCCACTCCAGTGTTCTTGCCTGGAGAATCCCAGGGACAAGGGAGCCTGGTGGGCTGCTGTCTCTGGGATCGCACAGAGTCGGACATGACTGAAGCGACTTAGGAGCAGTAGCAGCAAGAAAGGTTAATAACATAGATGCATGTGTGCATATCCAACTCTTTGTTACCCTATGGACTGTAGCCCACCAGGCTCCTCTGTCCATGGAGTTTTTCTTGCAAGAATACTATAGAAGATTGCCATTTCCTTCTCCATCGGATATTTCTGACCCAGGGATCGAATTTATATCTCCTTTGTTCCTTGCACTGACAGGCAAATTCTTTACCACTGTGCCATCTGGGAAGCCCCAATAATATCTCATGGTTAATATGAAAATTGACACACTGTCTGCAAGCGATCAAAGAAATAATGTTTGAGCTTATTAGCCATGGGATAAAACATGATCTTTAAAATAGCATTCAAATTTTGAAGTTGCAACTGGAGGAAAGAAATAGAAGAGAAATTGCAGGGACAAAAACTCAAAGAAAAGCAGCATATTGTCATAGGGAAGGATAAAAAATATATAAGTAACATAAAATATTAAGAAGGTGAACTTCATGACACATATTAAAGAAAAAACACTAAGAAGACAAAATAATGAATCTCAGATATACAAAATATGAGACTTGGATGAAGAGATTAAAATCAATGTCTGGAGTACCAATAGTGTAGAATAGGTTCTTAAATGTCTTCCTTAGACTTAAGGAATATGTGACATATTCAATTAATGGCTGTCCTTATAATATAAGATTTTAAAGAGATTTTCCCAAAGCATTAAGAAATATTATACTTGATATCCTATAAAATGGAGCTTTTCATATATTAGATTTCAGATGTTAAGCTCTCTTTATCTCTATTCTTCAGGCTAACTTACTCTTTCTTTCAATTAGCCTAATGACACTTGAATTTCAGGCTCCTTCTTCAGAATAGGTAGCATATATTTCATGAATTTGCTCTAGGTATTATTGTTACAATGGGCTGATTCAAGCAGAACATAAATATTTTAGGGATAGTTTTGTAAAGCCACTGAGTAGATGGGTTTATCATCTCTTTAACTCAATATTATACAACTATCAGTGTCATATCTCACACCTAAGTCATGGAAAACTGGAATCTCCCATCTCTTCAGTTACCTGTGGCTACTAAGGTATGTCTTATGAATCTGAAACTTTGTTTTACTATATTATATTCCAGCTTATTTTCAGGACAGGTTTTAATCTAAATTTATCATTAAAGTTAATCAAGAAAAATATCATAAAATTAATCATTTATATCAACTCTATTTCTTCCTCTATCGTGGCCAGTGGCAAGGTAATATAAACATCATTCGTATTCATTGTGTTTGCTAATATTCTGGCTCCATTTTAATCTGATTTCTCTAAATCCACAGCTTTTCTCTTCTTTTTCTTCCTTACCTGAATATATTCTGAATATATATTTTGCATAACTATACATATTGTGAAGTACTAAGTGCATAAATACAATGTTAAAACAGTTTCATTATACTAATTCATGTTTATGATTTGAGCTATGGCTAGGTGGTAGAGTAGGGACATATTTATAAATAGGATATAATTTCTGTTCCATGAACTCACAATGTGTTGTCAAAGAGAAACTGATAATAAACTTGCACTATAAATTATGTTATTATTAAAATGTCCACTGTGGAGGAGGCGGTCCTAAGATGGCAGAAGAATAAGACGGGGAGACCACTTTCTCCCCCACAAATTAATCAAAAGAACATTTAAACGCTGAGTAAATTTCACAAAACAACTTCTGAATGTCGGCAGAGGACATCAGGCACCCAGAAAAGCAGCCCATTGTCTTTGAAAGGAGAAAGGAAAAAATAGACAAAAAGAGAGACAAAAGAGGTAGGGACGGAGCTCCATCCTGGGAAGGGAGTCTTAAAAAGAGAGAAGTTTCCAAACACCAGGAAATACTCTCACTGCTGAGTCTGTGACAAGCCTTGGAACCACAGAGGGCAACATAACTGGGAGGAAGAATAAATAAATAATTAAAACCCACAGATTATGCGCCCAATGGTAACTCCCCCAGTAGAGAAGCAGTGCAGATGCCCGCACCCAGCACTAGCAAGTGGGGGTTGGGCAGGGAGGCACAGGCTGCATTGCTTAGAGTAAGGACCAGTCTGAATGCCCCAAGGGCAATCTGAGGGAACTAACTTGGGCTAGCAAACCGGACTGTGGGATAGCTACCCCGATAAAAGCCCTAACCCAAGACACCGCCAGGCCGCTCAAAGAACAAAGGACTGACTAGAGCTATGTGAAAAGCCCTAACCTAAGACACTGTCAGGCCTGCCCACAGAACAAAGGACCGAACAGAGCTAACCAGCTGCAGACCATCCCCCTCCAGTGACAGGCAGCCAGAGCCAGAAGGGGGCAATTGCAGCCCCAGAGAGGCATTATCTACCAAACTGCAAGCAGGCTTCTTTGCTAACTAAGACTTCTTGGGATTCTGGACGGTTAACATCCACCTGAGAAGGTGCGCTGGCTATACACCCAGAAAACTGAGCAGCAGGAACGGGGGAGATGATAAGTTGCAGCGACCATGCTGGCCAGACACCTGACCACTTGAACTGCTTAGACCTGGGAAGGGCACAAAACGCAGGCCCAACCAAGTCTGCGCCTCTGAGGACTACCCGACTGCCTGAACCTGAGCAGCTTAGACCTGGGAGGTGCATGCAGCCCAGAGCCAGCCTTGGACAGTTCCCGGCGGAGCAACCTAGAGCCTGGGCAGTGTAGGCAGAGAGGGCACATGAGCTGTGAGCGGGGGCAGGCCCAGTGAGGCTGAGACAATGCGAGCACAGGCCAGTGTTACTTGTTTGCAGCGTCCCTCCCTCCCCACAGGGCGACTGAACAAGTGAGCCTAAAAAAGTGTCCACCACCACCCCCTTGTGTCACGGCAGAAATTAGACACTGAGTTCAGTTCAGTTCAGTCGCTCAGTCATGTCTTTGCGACCCCATGAATCGCAGCACACCAGGCCTCCCTGTCCGTCACCAACTCCCGGAATTCACTCAGACTCACGTCCATTGAGTGCGTGATGCCATCCAGCCATCTCATCCTCGGTCGTCCCCTTCTCCCCTTGCCCCCAATCCCTCCCAGCATCAGAGTCTTTTCCAATGAGTCAGCTCTTCGCATGAGGTGACCAAGGTACTGGAGTTCCAGCTTTAGTATCATTCCTTCCAAAGAAATCCCAGGGTTGATATCCTTCAGAATGGACTGATTGTATCTCCTTGCAGTCCAAGGGACTCTCAAGAGTCTTCTCCAACACCACAGTTCAAAAGCATCAATTCTTCGGTGCTCAGCCTTCTTCACAGTCCAACTCTCACATCCATACATGACTACTGGAAAAACCATAGTCTTTACTAGACGGACCTTAGTCGGCAAAGTAATGTCTCTGCTTTTGAATATGCTGTCTAGGTTGGTCATAACTTTTCTTTCAAGGAGTAAGCGTCTTTTAATTTCATGGCTGCAGTTACCATCTGCAGTGATTTTGCAGCCCCCAAAAATAAAGTCTGACACTGTTTCCCCATCTGTTTCCCATGAAGTGATGGGACCAGATGCCATGATCTTCGTTTTCTGAATGTTGAGCTTTAAGCCAACTTTTTCACTCTCCTCTTTCACTTTCATCAAGAGGCTTTTTAGCTCCTCTTCACTTTCTGCCATAAGGGTGGTGTCATCTGCATATCTGAGGTTATTGATATTTCTCCCGGTAATCTTGATTCCAGCTTCTGTTTCTTCCAGTCCAGCATTTCTCATGATGTACTCTGCATATAAGGTAAATAAGCAGGGTGACAATATACAGGCTTGATGTACTCCTTTTCCCTTTTGGAACCAGTCTGTTGTTACATGTCCAGTTCTAACTGTTGCTTCCTGACCTGCATACAGATTTCTCCAGAGGCAGGTTAGGTGGTCTGGTATTCCCATCTCTTTCAGAATTTTCCACAGTTTATTGTGATCCACACAGTCAAAGGCTTTGGCATAGTCAATAAAGCAGAAATAGATATTTTTCTGGAACTCTCTTGCTTTTGCCATGATCCAGCAGATGTTGGCAATTTGATCTCTGGTTCCTCTGCCTTTTCTAAAACCAGCTTGAACATCAGGGAGTTCACAGTTCATGTATTGCTAAAGCCTGGCTTGGAGAATTTTGAGCATTAGTTTACTAGGATGTGAGATGAGTGCAATCATGCAGTAGTTTGAGCATTCTTTGTCATTGCCTTTCTTTGGAATTGGAATGAAAACTGACCTTTTCCAGTCCTGTGGCCACTGCTGAGTTTTCCAAATTTGTTGGCATATTGAGTGCAGCACTTTCACAGCATCATCTTTCAGGATTTGAAACAGCTCCACTGGAATTCCATCACCTCCACTAGCTTTGTTCATAGTGATGCTTTCTAAGGCCCATTTGACTTCACATTCCAAGATGCCTGGCTCTAGATTAGTGATCACATCATCATGATTATCTGGGGCATACACTGAAGAGACCAGCAAACAGAAGACGCTAAAACAGAGGGAATCGCCTTGGAAGTGACTGGTGCAATAGATTAAAACTCTGTAATCAGTACCGACTACATAGGAAGGGGCCTATAGATCTTGAGAAATATAAGCCGGACCAAGGAACTATCTGAAAATGAACTGACCCCACACTGCCCACAGCAACACCAGAGAAAGTCCTAGATATATTTTTACTATTTTTACTATCATTCTTTTTTTAATTTTTTAAAAAATTTTAAGTCCTCTATTACTTCTTTAATTTTCATTTTTATAACCTACTATTACTTTGCAAAAAAAAAAGACCCTATTTTTTAAAGCAAACTTCATATATATATATATATTTTAAATTTTTGTGACTTTGTATTTTTTCTTTTCTTTAATATTGTATTTTTGAAAATCCAACCTCTACTCTAGATTTTTAATCTTTGCTTTTTTGTATTTGTTATAAATTTTGTACCTTTAAGAACCCAATCTTCAGTACCCATTTTTACTTGGGAGCGAGATTACTGGGTTGACTGCTGTCTCCCACTTTGGACTCTCCTTTTCTCCACCAGGTTGCCTTTATCTCCTCTCTCCCCCTTCTCTTCTCTTCCCAACTCTGTGAATCTCTTTGTGTGTTCCAGATGGTGGAGAACACTTAGGGAACTGATTCCTGCCTGGATCTGTCTCTCTCCTTTTGGTTCCCCCCTTTATCCTGCTGGCCTCCTCTGTCTCCTTGCTCCATCTTCTCTTCTCTGTGTAACTCCGTGAACATCTCTGAGCAGTCCAGACTGTGGAGCACACATAAGGAAGTGATTACTGACTAGCTTGCTCTCTCCTGTTTTGATTCGACCTCATCTCATTCGGGTCACCTCTAACTCCCTCCTCCCTCTTCTCTTCTCCATATAACTCTGTGAACCTCTCTGGGTGTCCTTCAGTGTGGAGAAACTTTTCATCTTTAACCTAGATGTTTTATAATTGGTACTGTATAGATGGAGAAGTCTTGATGCTACTGTAAAAATAAGACTGAAAACCAGAAGCAGGAGGCCTAAGTCCAAATCCTGAGAACACCAGGGAACTCCTGACTCCAAGGAACATTAATCAACAGGAGCTCATCAAATGCCTCCATACTGACACTGAAACGAAGCACCACCCAAGGGCCAACAAGTTCCAGAGCAAGACATACCATGCAAATTCTCCAGCAACACAGAAACATAGCCCTGAGATTCTATATAACAGGCTGCCCAAAGTCACTCCAAACCCATTGACATCTCACAACTCATTACTGGACACTTCATTGCACTCCAGAGAGAAGAAATCCAGCTGCACCCACCAGAACTTCGACACAAGCTTCCCTAATCCGGAAACCTTGACAAGCCACCCATACAACCCCACCCACAGCAAGGAAACTCCACAATAAAGAGAACTCTACAAACTGCCAGAATACAGAATGGCCACCCCAAACACAGCAATATAAACAAGATGAAGAGACAGAGCCAAGGAACAAGAATAAATGCCCACCAAACCAAACAAAAGAGGAAGAGATAGGGAATCTACCTGATAAAGAATTCCAAAAAATGATAGTGAAAATGATCCAAAACCTTGAAATCAAAATGGAATCACAGATAAATAGCCTGGAGACAAAGATTGAGAAGATGCAAGAAAGGTTTAACAAGGACCTAGAGGAAATAAAAAAGAGTCAATATATAATGAATAATGCAATAAATGAGATCAAAAACACTCTGGAGGGAACATATAGTAGAATAACGGAGGCAGAAGATAGGATTAGTGAAGTAGAAGATAGAATGGTAGAAATAAATGAATCAGAGAGGGAAAAAAATGAATTAAAAGAGATGAGGACAATCTCAGAGACCTCTGGGACAATGTTAAACACCCCAACATTTGAATTATAGGAGTCTCAGAGGAAGACAAAAAGAAGACCATGAGAAAATACTTGAGAAGATAATAGTTGAAAACTTCTCTAAAATGGAGAAGAAAATAATCACCCAAGTCCAAGAAACCCAGAGGGTCCCAAACAGGATAAACCCAAAGGGAAACACCCCAAGACACATATTAATCAAATTAACAAAAATCAAACACAAAGAACAAATATTAAAAGCAGCAAGGAAAAAAACAAAAACAAATAATACACAAGGGGATTCCCATAAGGATAACTGCAGATCTTTCAATAGAAACTCTTCAGTCCAGGAGGGAATGACAGGACATACTTAAAGTGATGAAAAAAAATAACCTACAGCCCAGATTACTGTACCCAGCAAGGATCTCATTCAAATATGAAGGAGAAATCAAAAGCTTTACAGACAAGCAAAAGCGGACAGAATTCAGCACAACCAAACCAGCTCTCCAACAAATGCTAAAGGATCTTCTCTAGACAGGAAACACAGAAATGGTGTATAAACTTGAACCCAAAACAAAAAAAGTAAATGGCAATAGGATCATACTTATCAGTAATTACCTTAAATGTAAATGGGTTGAATGCCCCAACCAAAAGACAAAGACTGGCTGAATGGATACAAAAACAAGACCCCTATATATGTTGTCTACAAGACACCCACCTCAAAACAAGGGACACATGAAAACTGAAAGTGAAGGGCTGGAAAAAGATATTCCATGCAAATAGAGACCAAAAGAAAGCAGGAGTAGCAATACTCATATCAGATAAAATAGACTTTAAAACAAAGGCTGTGAAAAGAGACAAAGAAGGACACTACATAATGATAGAAGGATCAACCCAAGAAGAAGATATAACAATTATAAAAATATATGCACCCAACACAGGAGCACCACAATATGTAAGACAAATGCTAACAAGTATGAAAGGGGAAATTAACAATAACACAGTAATAGTAGGAGACTTTAATACCACACTCACACCTATGGATAGATCAACTAAACAGAAAGTTAACAAGGAAACACAAACTTTAAATGATACAATAGACCAGTTAGACCTAATTGATATCTATAGGACATTTCACCCCAAAACAATGAATTTCACCTTTATCTCAAATGCACACAGAACCTTCTCCAATATAGATCACATCCTGGTCCATAAATCTAGCCTTGGTAAATTCAAAAAAGTTGAAATCATTCCAAGCAACTTTTCTGACCACAATGCAGTAAGATTAGATCTCAATTACAGGAGAAAAACTATTAAAAAATCCAACATATTGAGGCTGAACAACATGCTACTGAATAACCAACAAATCCCAGAAAAAATCAAAAAAGAAATCAAAATATGCATAGAAACAAACGAAAATGAAAACACAACCCAAAACCTGTGGGACACTATAAAAGCAGTGCTGAGGGGAAGGTTCATAGCAATGCAGGCATACCTCAAGAAACAAGAAAAAAGTCAAATAAACAGCCTAACTCTACACCTAAAGCAACTAGAAAAGGAAGAAAGGAAAAACCCCAGGTTTAGTAGAAGGAAATAAATCTTAAAAATTAGGGCAGAAATAAATGCAAAAGAAAGGAGACCATAGCAAAAATCAACAAAGCCAAAAGCTGGTTCTTTGAAAGGATAAATAAAATTGACAAGCCATTAGCCAGACTCATCAAGGAACAAATGGAGAAAAATCGAATCAATAAAATTAGAAATGAAAATGGAAAGATCACAACAGACAGCACAGAAATACAAAGGATCATAAGAGATTACTATCAGCAAATATATGCCAATAAAATGGACAACTTGGAAGAAATGGACAAATTCTTGGAAAAGTATAATTTTCTAAAACTTAACCAGGAAGAAATAGAAAATCTTAACAGACCCATCACAAGCATGGAAATTGAAACTGTAATCAGAAATCTTCCAGCAAACAAAAGCCCAGGTCCAGACAGCTTCACAGATGAATTCTACCAAAAATTTAGGGAAGAACTAATACCTATCCTATGCAAACTCTTCCAGAAAATTGCAGAGGAAGGTAAACTTCCAAACTCATTCTATGAGGCCACCATCACCTTAATACCAAAACCTGACAAAGATGCCGCAAAAAAGGAAAACTACAGGCCAATATCACTGATAAACATAGATGCAAAAATCCTTAACAAAATTCTAGCAATCAGAATCCAACAACACATTAGAAAGATCATATACCATGACCAAGTGGGCTTTATCCCAGGGATGCAAGGATTCTTCAATATCTACAAATCAATCAATTAATACATCACATTAACAAATTGAAAAATAAAAGCCATATGATTATCTCAATAGATACAGAGAAAGCCTTTGACAAAATCCAACATCCATTTATGATAAAAACTCTCCAGAAATCAGGAATAGAAGGAACATACCTCAACATAATAAAAACTATATATGACAAACCCACAGCAAACATTATCCTCAATGGTGAAAAGTCAGGAACAAGACAAGGGTGCCCCCTCTCACCACTACTATTCAACAGTTTTGGAAGTTTTGGCCACAGCAATCAGAGCAGAAAAAGAAATTAAAGGAATCCAGATTGGAAAGAAGAAGTAAAGCTCTCACTGTTTGCAGATGACATGATCCTCTACATAGAAAACCCTAAAGACTCCACCTGAAAATTACAAGATGCTAATTAATGAATATAGTAAAGTTGCAGGATATAAAATCAATACACAGAAATCCCTTGCATTCCTATACACTAATAATGAGAAGATAGAGAAATTAAGGAAAAAATTTCATTCACCATTGCAACGAAAAGAATAAAATACTTAGGAATATATCTACCTAAAGAAATTAAAGACCTATATATAGAAAATCATAAAACACTGGTGAAAGAAATCAAAGAGGACACTAATAGATGGAGAAAAATATCATGTTCATGGATTGAAAGAATCAATATAGTGAAAATGAGTGCACTACCAAAAGCAATCTATAGATTCAATGCAATCCCTATCAAGCTACCAATGGTATTTTTCACAGAGCTAGAACAAATAATTTCACAATTTGTATGGAAATACAAAAAACCTTGAATACCCAAAGCAATCTTGAGAAAGAAGAATGGAACTGGAGGAATCAACCTGCCTGACTTCAGGCTCTACTACAAAGCCACAGTCATCAAGACAGTATGGTACTGACACAGACAGAAATATAAATCAATGGAACAAAATAGAAAGCCCAGAGATAAATCCATGCACCTATGGACACCTGATCTTTGACAAAGGAGGCAAGAATATACAATGGAGAAAAGACAAGCTCTTTAACAAGTGGTGCTGGGAAAACTGGTCAACCACTTGTAAAAGAATGAAACTAGAACACCTTTTAACACCATACACAAAAATAAACTCAAAATGGATTAAAGATGTAAATGTAAGACCAGAAAGTATAAAACTCCTAGAGGAGAACATAGGCAAAACACTCTCCGACATACATCACAACAGGATCCTATATGACCCACCTCCCAGAATATTGGAATTAAAAGCAAAAATAAACAAATGTTACCTAATTTAAATTAAAAGCTTCTGCACAACAAAGGAAACTACAAGCAAGGTGAAAAGACAGCCTTCAGAATGGGAGAAAATAATAGCAAATGAAGCAACTGACAAAAAAACTAATCTCAAAAATATATAAGCAACTCCTGCAGCTCAATTCCAGAAAAATAAACAACTGAATCAAAAAATGGGCCAAAGAACTAAACAGACATTTCTCCAAAGACATACAGATGGCTAACAAACACATGAAAAGATGCTCAACATCACTCATTATCAGAGAAATGCAAATCAAAACCACAATGTGGTACCATTTCACGCCAGTCAGAATGACTGCGATCCAAAAGTCTACAAGCAATAACTGCTGGAGAGGGTGTGGAGAAAAGTGAACCCTCTTACACTGTTGGTGGGAATACAAACTAGTACAGCCACTATTGAGGACAGTGTGGAGATTCCTTAAAAAACTGGAAATAGAACTGCTTTATAACCCAGCAATCCCACTTCTGGGTATACACACTGAGGAAACCAGAATTGAAAGAGACATGTGTACCTCAATGTTCATCGCAGTACTGTTTATAATAGCCAGGACATGAAAACAACCTAGATGTCCAACAGCAAATGAATGAATAAGAAAGCTGTGGTATATATACGCAGTGGAGTATTACTCAGCCATTAAAAAGAATACATTTAAATCAGTTCTAATGAGGTGGATGAAACTGGCGCCTATTATACAGAGTGAAATAAGGCCAAAAGAAAAACACCAATACAGTTTACTAACGCATATATATGGAATTTAGATATATGGTAATGATAACCCTGTGTAAGACAGCAAAAGAGACACAAATGCATAGAACAGTCTTTTGGACTCTGTAGGAGAGGGACGGGGTGGGATGATTAGGGAGAATGGCACTGAAACATGTATAATATCATATATCAAATGAATCGCCAGTCCAGGTTCAATGCATGATACAGGATGCTTGGGGCTGGTACACTGGGATGACCCAGAGGGATGGTATGGGGAGGGAGGTGGCAGGGGTATTCAGGATGGGGAACATATGTACACCCGTGGTGGATTCATGTTGATGTATGGCAAAACCAATGCAATATCATAAAATAATTAGCCTCCAATTAAAATAAATAAATTTATATTAAAAATATAAAAAAAGTCCACTGTGCATTATAATAAACTAGAGACTAAAATTACCAATGAAGAATTTTCAGAGGTGATATTCTTTTTTTTTTTTTAACAGTAAAATTTGGGGTTTATAATTTGTGCATATTTTTCTAAATTTCATTTTCTAGTTCTTAGGTTTTTTTGCTTGTGTATGTGTCTTATAGTAGAATTAATCTATGGTTTTTCTTCATAGATGAAAAAAATCTGGCTTTTCTTTATGGATGGTTTTAGAAGCAATATCCTAGACTTTGGCATAATTTTTTAAAAGTTATATCAGAATATATTTATATAATTTTAAAGTCATATCTGGATAGGAATCTTGAATACAGAATTGCCTCAAGAACTGCAATAGGATTGAAGTGCTAATGGTGGTTCATGCATAAATATAGTTGTGAAAAGTGGCTAAGAATGGATGTATGAGTTGTACTTGATATTTGTTACAAATAAATACAAAGATGATAACTCAAGCATAGTTATCTATGCTTGAAAATAAATATCTTAAAATATATTCAAAAGCTATTTTGAATAAAACTTAAAGTGATGAGTATCTAAAGAAATTGCTGAGTTGCACAAGAAGTTCTCTGAGCTCTCTCCTAAATGGCCATGTACAACATTTACAAGGAGAGATTCATACTTATTCATTAATACCAAAAGTGGTATACAGCAACAAATTCAGAATATTCAATTACCTTTACTTGGGTTTGGAGAAAGCAGTGGAAAACATCAGTAGATTTGAGGATCACCAAAACACTGGCCCCTAAGGCATAAAAGATATTGGTAGAAAATTCCTGATGAACCTTACCACTCTGGACCCCTAATAGTCCATGCAGAATAGGCATCAAGATGTCAGGAAAGGAAGCACTGGCTTTGTTGCTAGACATTAAAGATGTGCATTTCTTAGAATGCCCTGAAAATTTAGGTCTTCATTATTTTT